>NW_012105388.1:1244179-1323859 GCF_000951045.1 Mandrillus leucophaeus
AAGGGACTTCAATGCCCTCCAGTCCAGTCCTCCCCGTTTGCAGTGAGGAAACTGAGGCTTGGGGGCACTGACTGGCTTAGAGCCACAAGCCACTTTTTCCTCCCTCCAGAGGCCCTGAGGTTCCTGTCTGAGTCTCCAGGACCTCCCCTTCGATCTCTGTCCTTCTTCATTTTTCATGGAAGAGAGACAACCCCTTCTCACATCACCTTTACCTTGGTTCCTTAGGCTTCTTCCTCTTCCTGTGCTCCTCCTCGCCTCTTCCTCCTCCTCTTCTCTTCTTTCTTTTCCTTGCCCAGCACTCCCAGCAGGCCCCAGCTCTTCCCCTCTCCCCTGTGTGTCTGAGCGGGTCCTTCCCCATCAGGGCTGATGCAGCAGCCTCCTGTCTGTCTCCTTGCTTCTGCCTTTGCCTCCACTATGTTTATTCTCCACCCAGTAGCTGGCATCATCATTTTGCCCACGTTTAACTGTGCTTTTTGGTCTTTTTTGTGTGTGTGTTGTTGATTTGTGGGAGTTTTTTACATATTCTGATTACAAGTTCTTTGCCATCATATGTATTGCAAGTATTTTATCCCTACCTATGGCACGCATTTTTAGTTCCTTAATGGTGTTTTTGATGAGCACATGAAGTCTATTTTACCAATTATTTCTTTTGTGGTTAGAGCTCTTTGTGTCCTCTGTAAGAAATGTTTGCCTCTCCATGTTCCATCTCTGTTCAAAATCCTGCAGCCTCCCCCATTTCATTCAGAATAAAAACTGAACTCCACACACAGCCTGTAAGTCATGTATGCCCAGTGCCTGTCCTCGCTCTGACCTCACCTCTGCTTCAGTCACGCTGGCCACCTCGCTGCTCCTGGGCCACTGCACACATGTCCTGCCTCAGGGCCTTTGCTCTGTGGTTAATCACCCCTGGAATCTTTGTGCCTGATGGCTGCTCAACTGACTCCTTCACCTCCTCCAGGCAGCTGCTCATCTCCCTAGCTCAATGAGTCTCATCCTCACCACTTTATTCTTCTCTGCAAGTTTCCCTTCCCTTCTAGCTTTTTTGACCCTCTTTACCCTACTTTTTGTTCCCCATAGCACCTTCAATTGCACAATCCTGTCTATTATTTAGCGTCTCCACCACTAAATAGAAGCTCCATGAGGTCAAGGATCCTTGTTTTGCTCACTATTGGTATCCATACTCCATAAACATGTGTTGGATGGATGGATTGGATGACTCACTTACTCCCAGCCATCGGGGTTTAGGACCCCAATGCATCCTGCCAGTGACCCCTGAGTCCTGGGGGGAGCATGGCTGCAGTGAATTCAGAGAAACCTCCTGGAAATTCAACGTCCTTCCACCTGTGCTCCTGTCCACGTTCTTCTGAAATCCCAGCCAGGCCCCCTCTCTAAGTCAGGCCATCATGTTAAGGAAAGGCACCCTGTAATTCACCTGCCCATTGCCATGTGCTCTTGTCATCTGTAGCTTGTTTCTCTCCCGTGCCACAGTGAACCTTGTGTTTGTTTCACAGAAGATGAGTTTTTCAGCGGTGACAATGGAGTGGATTTGCTGATTGAAGATCAGCTCCTGAGACACAATGACCTGATGACCAGTGCCACCCAGAGGCCCACAGCCACCCCTCAGGGACACAGCACTGCTGTGACAACCGACCTGAATGCTCGGATCGTACCCTGGTCCTCGGCCCTGCCAGAGCCCTCAACCTCAGCTCCTAGCATTGCCAACCGTGCCTCAGTGGAACCACTCTCAGCAACACTCCAAACAACCTCGGTGTCTCCAGATCCCACGAGGGAGTCAGTCCTGCAGCCTTCTCCTCAGGTACCAGCCACCACCGTGGCCCACACAGCCACCCAGCAACCAGCAGCCCCAGCTCCTCCGGCAGCGTCTCCCAGGGAGGCATTGATGGAAGCTGTGCACACAGTCCCAGTGCCTCCCACCACAGTCAGAACAGACTCGCTGGGGAAAGATGCTCCTGCTGGGCAGGGAACAACCCCTGCCAGCCCCACGCTGAGCCCCGAAGAAGAAGATGACATCCGGAATGTCATAGGTAAGTTCATTGTACCTGGCCTTGGTCTCCTGATCAGCTCAGGTGAAAGGCTGAGTCTGGAAATATGTTGAAAGGAGACGGAGGGACCAGATGATCAAAGTTCTTTATGGCAAATGGAGTGACGCCTTTGACCACCGATTAGCTTTAACATCTAGGGTTTATGTATTGAAACTGCGCCAGTGGCAAGAGTGGGACTCTTTTTCCTAAAATAGATATATAAATTGATGGAGCCAAGATTTGGCTTCAGGAGTCAGTTTTATAAATATTTGTTGAGGGCTTTCCGTACATGAGGCTTTGTGATGGCTATTGGGGTATCCAGTGATTAATAAGTGAATTTTTCTGTGGTAAGTTTACCAAGTCATAAAAGAACAAAGGGTTTTTACTGGGGGAAAAATCTCAGATTTGTAGCAGAGGGAGAGCCGGGGAATAGCCAGTGCAATGGGCCTCAGTGCAAAATCATGAACCCCACTCGTGGAGAGCATAGAAACATCATGGCACCATGTGACAAGTGCTGTAGCAGAGAAATGGAGAAACAGAGGAAAGAAAGAAGGAATATTAGCTTGGCCTGGCTGCCAGGAAGGCTGGGGAAACTTATCTAAGGAGGTGTCATTTGAGCTGAGATTCGAAGGATGAATAGGAGTTTTCTTTTTCTTTTTTTTTTTTTTTTTGAAACAGAGTCTCGCTCTGTCACCCAGGCTGGAGTACAGTGGTACGATCTTGGCTCATTGCAAGCTCCGCCTCCTGGGTTCACACCGTTCTCCTGCCTCAGCCTCCTGAGTAGCTGGGACTACAGGCACCTGCCACCATGCCCAGCTAATTTTTTGTACTTTTAGTAGAGAAGGGGTTTCACCGTGTTAGCCAGGATGGTCTCGATCTCCTGATCTCATGATCCACCCGCCTCAGCCTCCCAAAGTATTGGGATTACAGGCGTGAGCCACTGCGCCCGGCCTGAAGAGGAGTTTTCTAAGCAGAGAAGGGAAGCCTCCTGACTGTTAGGTCTAAAAGAACAAGGTATGTTCCAGAAGCATGGAGAATGCAGCCCTATTCTGTGCCTGGGAGCTCCATGGCCCAAGAGAACTCAGAGCAGTGAAATAGTAAAGTAGAGAAAAAAGGCAACTACAAAAGGAAAAATGGGAGCTAGTTATAAATGTCTCTTCCATAAAGAACTAAACCAAACATTCATTAAATCACCACTGATCATGACTGAAAAATAACACTACTGAGTAATAATTTCATCAAAATGTTTGTTAAAAAATACACTTGATTTGACAGAGGATATGGCCTGCCTTATACGGATCTTTCCCGTCTCCCATTTTTCTTGCCCTTGCAGTCTCATTCCCAGTCCCTCCTCAGCATAAGGTACGAGCTGCTGCCAGAGACAGGGTGGTGAAGGAGCACCTGCCGGGAATCAGACACTCTGCTCTCTGCCGTTGATAACTGTGTGACTTTGGCCAAGTCTCTGCCTTCTCTGGGTCTCAGTATATGCTATGGTTTTCTGCAGGAAGTTTACCAGGTCATGAAACAGCAATGGATTCTTACTGGGTGGAAGTTTCAGAATAATGGCAGAATGAGAGCAGTGAAATAGCCCATTAAAATGGACCCTGGGGAAAAATCTCATGAACCCTTGCCTGGAGGAAGCTAAGCAAGAAGGCAGTTCTTGGGCCTCAGAGGTGAGGGTGGGAGCAGGAGAGAATGTTTACGTTTCTGAAGCGGGGGTCCTGTTGTATTTCTGCAGACTGCCTTGGGGTCAGAGCAGAGGCTGCCACTTGTGCACCAGCTCTGGACAGCCTGGCCTTTGCACTCTTGAGAACAGGCCCTAAGCCCAACACTCCATCTCCCCCTCTGCCATAGGAGTGAACTTCCCTGGGCCCCCATACTTCACCATTTCAGCTTCCTGTCACCCTTGGGTGAGTGGGAACATCCCTCCAAATATTTAGAAATCTGGCCCCTGTCACCCGTACCACAGTTTTCCAGAATGCTAACAGTGAAGACAGGCTGCAGGTAGGACCCACACACCTTGCATGCCATCAGGCAATGGTGTTTGCCAACCTGGGAGCCTCTTCCCTCAGTGACTTGCTAGCCAGGAGTGAGGTATCCACTCTCTCCATAACCTACCAAGCTGGGTCCCAGAACCCAGCCTGTCCCCAACTGCCTCCCCAGGGCTTTGCCACCAGCAGGCTTTTCTGCTGTTTTCAGGGACACTTAGAACTCTTTCCCCCTCCAGTAGCTTGACTGAGATGCTGATGCCCAGAGAAGCCCGGTGTCCCAGCAGCCATTTACCTGGTGGTAGGAATGACATTTTCTCTTGTTCAATATTCTGTTTAACTAGAATAGCATCATCATGCTGAGGATGTAAGGTTTGCTTAAAGACTAACCCGTGGCATTTTTCGGAGGAGCTGGGGTTCTCACCTCATATGTTGACTGCAGAAGAAATAGACATGGACACAGATGTAGTGTGTTCTTCAAATGCCAAGGGGTGAGAAGAGGGGGTGGCCCAGAGAAGAAGAAAGGTTTGGCTGTCTAGGCAATGCAGAACTTTGACAAGTTTGTTTCTGGGAATTATTTTCAATAGTTTATCACTGCCAAGTGCCTCCCTCCAGCTGCTGTTGGTGTGGATGGGATTTTCCTACCCTAACATTCTCTGCAGACCCCTGACTTGCCTGTGCCCGGCCAAGGAAGACTGTGATGTGCTGACATCTCCCAGTCATCAGTAAAATAAAAAGCTTTTGGCTGAAATAGACACGGGCCACTGATTTGCTACCTGGGAAAGCTTGTTTGCTGTTTGAGGAATCCAGTAATTTTGATTTTTGAGCTATTTAAGATGTGATTGTAAACAGGGCTAATTTTAAAAGAAAGATTTTATCCCATAGTTTCCAATCCTGATTTTGTGATGTCCTAAAATGTCTACCATTATTCTCAGGATAGTTATAAAATGTTCAAAAAAAATCCAAAAACAAGTAAATCAGAATTTATTTTTGGCTGTGCAAACAAAGCATTTGGCCATAGTATAGCTCTAGGGCAGAGAGAGGAAAAATGTTGTCAGTAATTGGAGCCGGGGTTTGGGTAGAATTGGTACCATCCAAGAAGATGCTTCTGCTCCCGACAGCCCTGGCTTTGGGAATAGCTCAGGCTACTGCAGCGAAATGAAACTGCCACGTGGCCAAGGCTCTGCAGATTCCCAAACTTTTGCAACTACAATTCCTGATGCATTTTGTAGAAGGGGCTGGTTTGGAGTGCGGGGAGGGGGTGGGTAGGAGCAGCAGACAAAGAGGACATTCAGTTTATGACAATACCAGAGTGAGCCTGGCTCCTATTTGAATCTAGGAAATACCATGAACTATGAAGAATGTCTCCCCCACAAAGCAGATGACTGTAACCACCCCGAGGCTTGGCCAGCTGCGCTGACCATGGGGCGTGATGGCCAGTCCTGCCTGTCTCGTGTCAGGGAGGCTGGTCTGGGGTAGCCCAAGGAAGGTGATGCTGACGTGGGCTGGGGCAGCTTCCAGAGCCTCTGCAGAGCCCAGACTCTAAGTCACTAGACAGGCAGCTCCCCCGGCCCCAGCTCCACTGGTCTCAGTCTCTTTGCTGACACTGCTAATCCAACTCCCTCAAACCACTGGGAATCCAGTCATTGTATAACACAGGGGCCTCTGGCCCTAGAAATAAGGATATAAAATGGATAAAATATATCCTTGCAGGTGGTAAAGGACTAAAGTCTAAGCCTCTTGATAAGGATAAAGAGTCAACTAGTATTAATAATTCATCCAGCACTATAGCGTGCTCGGCTGCAAAGATCCAAAGTGAGCAAGAAGTGGTCACTTTCCCAAAGGTTCAGGGAGGCAGCAGTGACTGAAGTGGCTGAGCAGGTGGGAAGTGTGGCCGGCAATGGATGCACGCTGTCCAGGGGCGTCGCATCACTTCCGTGATGGGGCTCCTCTCTGAGGCTGTTCCCCAGCTCACCAGGCTCAGAGGGCAGAGAAGAACTCTCCAGGCAGAGCCAAGAGCATGCGCCGAGGTGGGCAGGGAATGGAAGGCAGCCCAAGTGTGCCAGCACAGATAGGGACACATGAGGGAGAGTGATGGAATTCCAGAGTAGGGAGCCGGGGCCTGATGATGAAGGACGTGAGAAGTAGGGACTCGATGCTAAAAGAGGTAGAGAGGGCTCTAAGCATGGAAACAATACTCGGATTTGGCCCAGTATTAAGTGCTGAGCACTCAGGATGTGTGAGTGCCGTGGGTGTCAGGGATGCAAAGACAGATACGGCAGGGGCCCTGTCCTGGAGCTGCACAGCTTGTATGTGAGACTGACACAGACACATGACTTCAACCAGGGTGGTGAGCACTGGAGGGCACAGGCCACAGTGGGTCACAGAGGGAGACTGAGGCAGCCCAGGACCCTTTTCCAAAAAGAGGTGCTGGCCTAACTGTCTTGTAGCATGAGGGGAAATTAGCCAGGCAAAGAAGGAAGGGGGCATTGCAATGAGAAGAACCAGAGCCAACAAGAGCACCAGGGCCCAGTGCAAAATGACAACATAGGGCCTGTGTTCAAAAGGCAGGGTAAAAGTGCCATGCAAAGTAGTAAATATAAAGTTCCTCTTCTTCCATTCATGTTGTGTATGTGCCTCTCTCTCTGTCTCTCTCTCTCCTTCATGGTGTTTTTTATTTGCTATTCCATGCTATTTTAAGTAAAGAAACAGGCGTGCCCCCATCTTATCGTGTTTTGCTTTGTTGTGCTTCACAGAGAGTGCTTTTTTTACAGACTGAAGGTTTGTGGCAACCCTGTGTCAAGCCAGTCTACCAGCACCTTTTTCTAACCCTGTGTGCTCACTTTGTGTCTCTGTGTCACATTTTGGTAATTCTCACAATATCTCAAACTTTTTCTTTGTATCTGTTATGATGATCTGTGATCAGTGATCTTTGATATTACTATTGTCATTGTTTTGGGGCATCACCAACCACACCAATATAAAGCAGTGAACTTAATCCATCAATGTCGTGTGTGTTCTGACTGCTCCCCCAACTGGCATTCCCTGGTTTCTCTCCTGCTTTTTGGAGCTCCCTATTCTATAATTCCTAATCACAATAATATTGAAATTAGGCCAATTAATAACTCTACAATGGCCTCTAGGTGTTTAAGTGAGAGGAAGAATCCCACACTTCTCACTTTAAATCAAAAGCTAGAAATGTCAGAGCTGAGTGAGGATGGCATGTCAAAAGCTGAGATAGGCTGAAAGCCTTCTTGTGCCAAACAGTTAACCAAGTTGTGAATGCAAAGGGAAAGTTCTTGAAGGAAATTAAAAGTGCTACTCCAGTAAACACACGAATGATAAGCAAATGAAACAGGCTTATTGCTGATATGGAGAAAGTTGTAGTGGTCCAGATAGAAAAACAGTACAACCATGACATTCCCTTAAGCAAAAGCTTAACCCAGAGCAAGGCCCTAACTCTTTTCAATTCTGTGGTGGCTGACAGAGGTGAGGAAGCTGCAGAAAAAAGTTTGAAGCTAACAGAGGCTGGTTCATGAGGTTTAGAGAAAGAAGTCATCTCCATAATGTAAAAATGCAAGGTGAAAAGCAAATACTAATGTAGAAGCTATAGCAAGTTATCTAGAAGATCTAGCTAAGATCATTGATGAAGGTGGCTACACGAAACAACAGATTTTCCGTGTAGGCAGAACAGCCATCCATTGGAAGAAGATGCCATCTAGGACCTTCATAATTAAAGAGGAGAGGTCAGTGCCTGGCTTCAAAGCTTCAAAGGACAAGCTGACTCTTCTGTTAGGGGCTAATGCAGCTGGTGACTTTAAATCAAAGCCAGTGCTCACTTACTATTCTAAAAATCCTAGGGCCTTTAAGAATGATGCTAAATCTACTCTCCCGGTGCTCTATAAATGGAACAACAAAGCTTGGATGATAGCACATCTTTTTACACCATGGTTTACTGAATAATTTAAGCCCTTTGTTGAGACCTACTGCTCAGAAAAAAGAGATTATTATTAATATTATTTGAGATGGAGTCTTGCTGTGTCACCCAGGCTGGAATGCAGTGGCACGATCTCGGCTCACTGCAACCTCTACCTCTTGGGTTCAAGTGATTCTCCTGCCTCAACCTCCTGAGTAGCTGGGATTATAGGCGCATGCCGTCATGCCCAGCTAATTTTTTTGTATTTTTAGTAGAGATGGAGTTTCACCACGTTGGCCAGGCTGGTCTCAAACTTCTGACATCACGTGATCTGCCTGCCTCAGCCTCCCAAAGTGCTGGGATTACAGGCGTGAGCCACCACGCCCAGCCAGATTATTTTTAAAATCTGACTGCTCTTTGACAATGCACCTAGTCACCCAAAAACTCTCATGGAGATGTGCAAGGAGATAAATGCTATCATGCCTGACAACACAGCATTCATTCTGAAGCCCATGAATTAAGGAGTCCTTTTGACTTTCAAGTCTTATTATTTAAGAAATACATTTCATAAGGCTATAGTTGCCATAGATAATGATTCCTCTGATGGATCTGAGCAAAGTAAATTGAAAACCTTCTGGAAAGGATTCATCATTAAGAACATTCATGATTCATGGGAAGAGGTCAAAATATCAACATTAACAGGAGTTTGGAATAAGTTGATTCCAACCCTCATGGATGACCCTGAGGGGTTCAAGTCTTCAGTGGAGGAAGTCACTGCAGATGTGGAAATAGCAAGAGAACTACAATTAGAAGTGGAGCCTGAAGATGGGACTGAATTGCTACAATCCCATGATCAAACTTGAATGAATGAGGAGTTGCTTCTTATTGATGAACAAAGAAAGTGGTTTCTTGATATGGAAACTACTCCTGGTGAAGGCAGTGTGATCACTGTTGAAATGGCAACAAATGATTTTGAATATTACATAAACTTAGTTGATAAAGCAGTGGCATGGTTTGAGAGGCTTGACTCCAATTTTGAAAGAAGTTCTACTATGGGGTAAAATGCTATCAAACAGCATCACAAACTACAGAGAAATCTTTCATGAAAGGAGGAGTCAATTGATGCAGCAAACTTCATTGTCTTATTTTAAGAAATTGCCACAGCCCCCTAGCCTTCAGCATCCACCCCTCTGATCTGTCAGTAGCCATCAGCATCGAGACAAGACCCTCCACCAGCAAAAAGATGATGACTCACTGAAGGCTTCGATGATCATTAGTGTTTTTTAGTAATAAAGTATTTTAAAATTAAAGTATGTACATTTTTTTAGCCATAATGCTATTACACCCTTAGTAGACTGCAGTATAGTGTAAACACAACTTTTATACTCACTGGGAAACCAAAAAAGTTATGAAACTCACTTTATTGTGATATTCACGTTATTACAGTGGTCTGGAACCAAACCCACAATATCTTTGAGGTATGCCTGTATTAAAAATTTAATTTACTAGCATGAATTATACCATTCATCTTTATATTGTAGAATGTCAGTTTTAAATGCAAATATAAGATCTTTCAACTTTTATGCAGAATCCACCAAAATGACTCATTTCGTATTTTGTAGCTCCTACATACATATGTATTTTGTTCTTATTAGAATAGTGGAAACACTGCAGAAAACTAACTCATCTGTTTTTGTTTTACTTGATATATGAACATCTTAACAACACTCCTTGCCTTCAGCTTATTGAGTGAGAAAGGACTAAAAAGAAAAGGAACTATGAGTTGCCCTATCCTTCCCTCTTCTTCTGTATCAATTTCAGCATAAGTTGTTGTCTAATACAGGGAAATAACACAAGAAAGAATATGATAGGGTTCCTTGACCATTTGTGTTTCTTAGAACACCACTGCCTTCTTTCTGCTTTCGGAGCAGGATCTGGTTCAAATGGAAAATGTGACCTCTGAGGCAACACACCTACCTTGTGCTCACTTTGAATCTCACTGAACTCAGGCATGTAGTGGGTCTACCTGCAATTCTGTGCTCATTAGGCATAGCAAACCCTATATGCAAGTGGGGGACAAAGAAGGTGACCACACATATCTTGCATTCTCCTCTGCTCACACTCAGGCTGCATTGTTAGACTTCACATAAAATACAAGTTCGAGGGTGAAAAAAGATGTTCAAGATGGCGACAGCAGATCATTAAATGAAGGGCAGCCCTTCTGAGCAAGGGTGCTGTGTGATTGCACAGATCATATGCCCATAAGGCCAGCCCTGGGTTTATGGTGAATACTATAGCCCTGGCAACTATGGTGAATACAAGCAGCTAGGAATGGGCAAGAGATCTCAAGCTGACAGCCTGAGGGCCAAATTCATCCTAAGATGTGTTTTTATGTTGGGTCTGAATGTCTTCAGGTCAGCTCTTCCAGTTCACCACAGTGTCTTCTGCCACCTTTTGTCTCACACTCAGCCTGACTCATCATTTCAGTTCCTGCCTGACCCGTGTAGGCATCTGAGTTTGAGACCTCTGAATGAAGGCAGATGACAACAAGTAAGAATGGTGATGCAGGAAGGGCTGATGTGCTAGGATGGGGACTCTGGGCTGCACGTGGTGGTTGGAGATGGTGAGTCATTAAGGGTTTAAGAAGATGTGCATCTTGGAAAAGCAGCCAGGGAATACTGGGGAGAATAAGTTAGAAGTGGGCAGAGATGAGCCAGAGAGACCAACTGGAGCAATTGGAGTGATTCAGGCGAGAGGTGGTAAGGTCTGAACTATGCCATAGAGGTGGAGGATCAGGGTCAAGATGTTACTCAGTGCTGAGTTGGAGTGTGGGTGAAGGGAAAGGGGATGTCAGGGATGACCTAGGTTTCTGGCTCGGTTGGTGGAAGGCATACCATGGCTTTCTCTGGGACAGTAAATACAGGAGGAGCAAGCCGTGAACTGAAGCAAATGATTTCCATTTTCAGTCCTTTAAGTCTGAGGAGCCAGGAGGACACCCAGAAGGAAAGCGCCTTGTAGGCAGTTGGATGGATTCATGGTGCTCAGAATCAGGACCTGGGCTGAGTTGTCGGCAGGAGCTGAGTCTGCAGGAGGAATGAGGAGAGAGGAGGCTGAAGGTGGAACTCCAGAGGGTGACATTTGAAAGCAGGCAGAAGAGGAAGCACTAGCCAAAGAGCTGGAGAAGGCCAGGCAGGCAGGCGGGACCAGGAGAGAGTGGTAGTGGAAGCCGAGGGAGGAAGGAAACGCCTTCTGAGGTGGGTGGCTGGGTGTTGGCGGGAGCGGAGGGTGGCTACCTCAGTTTCCAAGCAAAAAGCAGAGGCTTGACTAGAATAAGAGGACTGGAGAGCACCCCGAGGGGCAGCAGTCGGGTTGAGGGGCTGAGAGGCATTGCTGACGAGGTTGGTCGGGGAACAGATGCCCTAAGGACCCTACTGGGGAGGCTTGCCAAGTGAGCACCGGAGCTGAGAGCCGGGGAGGGCCGAGAAGGCTCTTGCTTGCTGATTTATTTCTTTTAGAATGCTGAGATTCGAGGAGGTTTACATGCTGAGGGGAAGGGCCTCTTCTTTTCAGACCCAGGTAACCTTTGAAACAGGGCCAGCTGCCTCCCAGGACTGTTGGTTAAATGACGGAATACATAGAAAGTGCATAGTAAATGTCAGCGTCACCGGCATCCTTGGCAGCCCTACTCTGGGGAAACCTAAGATGCGATGCAGACTGCAATCTCCTCTCTGCAGTTCCTTTGAACTTTCTCCCATCTTTCTGTCATCCCCCTTGAAGAGTTGTCAACATGCAGTGTCTTCTCTCCAAGGCTGACGGTTTACTGCCAAGTGTGGGAGCATCTGAGCTGCCCCAGATTCTCAGAGCACAGTGATGTGTCTGGGTCTCATGGTTTACTGACCTCTTCCCTTGATCCTGTCTTCAGATGCTCTGAAATCGTTTGCATTTGTCCTGTCTGGGCTTGTCCGCAGGGCAGTAGTGTTTACTGTCTCTGAAGGCATGTGAAAATACAGCCTGAGGTTCTAGTACCAGGACAATGAAGCTGCAAGTGGGGACTCCCCTCTTCCTACAGAAATAAGGATGCCCTAACCCAAGAAGCTGACTCCATCTCTGTCCATTTCCTATGCCTCCAAATTGCCACAAGCTTAGTAGCTAAAAACAGAAATGAACTCTGTAACAGTTCTGGAGGCCAGAAATTCAAAATGAGTCTTGCAGGGCTAAAATCAAGGTATCAGAAGGGCCGGTTCTTTCCAGAGGCTTGAGGAGAGAATCCGTTTCTTGCCTTTTCCAGCTTCTCGTGGCTGCCAGCATTCTTTGGCTTGTGGCCATATCTCTTCAGTCTTTGCTTTTTTCATCACATTGCTTCCCCTTCTCTTGTGGTCAAATCTCCCTTTGCCTCCATGTTATAAGGATACTTGTGACTGTATTTATTCAATAGGACCACCCAGATACTCCACTATAGTCTCCCCATCTCAGAATTTTTTTATGTAATTAGATTTGCAAAGTCCCCTTTGTTTCCTTTTGTCCCAGTCACAGGCTCCAGGGATTTGTCCCCTCCAGGGGACATTACTCAGCCTACCACCTCGTCTTCAGAGGGAACTCTCCATGCACTCTGGTGAAGGAGGCAGGGAATACATTACAATCATTTCACTTCTGAAGAGATTAAAACTTTTTGACATTATAGTGGCAACACAGACTTCGGAGTTGGTGACTGGGCCAAAACCAGAGCCAGGCCTCTGGCCCAAGCCTGGGGCAAATCTATAGCCCAGCATTGGGACCCTGCCACTGCAAAGCCTCGGTGTGAGACGGGACCCTGCAGGGATTTTCAGGACTGCTGGAGCTGCACAGATGAGTCCTGGCTTTCAAGAGTCCATCTGCAATTTCTATGTTTGGTCAGAGAGGTGATGTGGCCATGGCAATCCCCGGACAGAAAACACCTCACCTCATGTCTATCTGTGGGGCTTAGGGGCATGAGCCAGGGGTGCCTCTGGACAGGGAATTGGTGTCCTTTCTGAGCTTTGCCAGGGCAGAGGATTGCCCGGTGATGGCATGCTAAGGCTCACCTCAGTGCAGAAGGAGCGTGGCGTCCTCACTGGCAGCCAGGGCCCTGCCTAGATCCAGGGAATGAGAGGTTTTCCATCAGATCTCCGCTGCCAGGGCTCAGTCAGAGTTTTCTATTTTATTGTCTTGAACAGATGAGCTCAGCTCTGGGGGAATGAGGCATTGACAGGGAGATTCTTTTGTTTGTCTTATGGAGACTGAATCTCTCCCGCTCCGTCAGATCAGGACCTAATAAACGCCACACTGAGCTGCCTAAACCCTGCCAACTGCACCCAGCTATGGGGCCTGCCTGCAAAACAGTGTTCATGACACTTCCACCCCCAGCTGCCCTAGACCCAGGGCCAAGGACCCAGCTGCTTGCCCCTGTCCTGTCAGCTGCAGGGCTCAGACTCCTTCTTCAGTCCACTTCGTGGGGAGCAGAATAGATGGAACGGATTGGAACAGTTTGGAAATGAGGGTGGCCTAGAATTTAGAGAACTCTGGAATCCAAACTGTAGGGTCTTTGTTACTTTTGTCCCACGCGAGTGTCAAGGACCAATTATTCTCATCACCCATCTGTGTCGTCAGTCTTGATGGCAGGTGGGGCAGGGGTCTGCTGTCCCCAGCTGCCAGCAGGCGGTAAGGAAGCTGTGTGAGGGTAAGATTCATGTGGCTTTCTCACTGCCCCCTTCCACTGCCCTCTTCCTACCTCCTCCATAATCCACAAGTGTGAAGACAGGAAGAACACATGCCCTTAGTAGTTACATGTGACTTCACTATCATTCAAGGCTATGTTCAATAATAATACTGCATATGAGCATTGCAGACTGTCAACTTCATCTAGAACCCAGTATAGTTCCAGTGGCCTTTTAGGACCTCTCCTGGGCACCGGGTCCAGAGCCACTTAGAAGGATATTGCTGAGTTCCTGTCCCATCGTGGCCGACTTGATCTCTGAAGGAGGCTTCTATACCCAGAGTCAGCTCCTTATTCAAGAACTTGGTATCTTGCCCACCAATTCCTCAGCAGGGAGCCCTGGCATCCTGCTCCCAGTAGTGACAAGGGCATAGGCTTGGGGACAGCTCTCTAGGACAGCAGGTGGGCCTCAGGGACATGAATAGCCATTGCTCTGTTAGGGCTGGTCCCACAGCCTGGAGCAGCTCAGCAGCTGGCAGAGCTGAGTTCCTGGTTACACCCAGTAGAGTCCTCTCCTCTGGCCGTACTTCTCATGCTGCATGTTCACCCAGTGATCAGACGTTTGGGTGCCTGCAGCAAGCCAGATACTGTGTTCTGAGCACCGAGAATGTAATAAGGAAAAGCCACATTCCCGCATCCCTTGGTGCCTACACTCCAGTTGGGGGTGGGCGTGGAGGGAGGAGAGAGAAGCACAAGCATTGTGGAGATGCAGGATGACATGCTCTGTAAGAGAGCAGCATTCATGATACCCTGAGAGCTGAATGGAATAAAATAGAATAGGTCCCCAGAGGAGGGCATGGTGTCATAAAAGGACTCTGGATCTTAGGTCTTTGAAGGATAGGACTAAGAAGTCAGAACAGGAGCAAAGCATGGTGGTGTGAAGGTGGCCAAAGATGGGCACGGTGGAGGCTCAAGTATAGGGTCAAGTGTAGGGTGGATCAGGGGAGTAGCAGGAGATGGTATGGAAAAATGTTTGGGGTCAGGTTATACAGAGCTGTTAAAGCCTGCCATGGAGTCCAGACTCTAAATAGGAGGAACAGTAAAGGTTTAAGGGGTGAGGCATCACTAGATCAGCCCAAAACCTCCATCTGCCTCTTCTCCACCAGGAAGGTGCAAGGACACTCTCTCCACAATCACGGGGCCAACCACTCAGAACACATACGGGCGGAATGAAGGGGCCTGGATGAAGGACCCCCTGGCCAAGGATGAGCGGATTTACGTAACCAACTATTACTACGGCAACACCCTGGTAGAGTTCCGGAACCTGGAGAACTTCAAACAAGGTGCGTGATAAAGATCCGACCCAGGCGGCTCCTTCCCTTCCCCACGTCCTCTGTTTTTATCACAGCCGGGCCTCTTTGGGTGGTAATGGCAGTTAGGAAGGTGACACTTTCTTCTGATGACTAAAGGACCTTTCCTTGGAGAGCGGTCCCCCTTCCCCACTCCCTCACATTCTCTGCCTCTCAGCTCTTCCCCTCCTCCCGAGCTCCTGGGACATGGAAAACCTGCAGTCCAGAAGACCGCCTCCCTTTCCCATAGCCCTTGACAATTTACGAACCACATTCATGTATATTAGCTTCCTGGATCCTTGAAAGAAAGAGGTAGATGGGAATTGTCACTTCCCTGTGACAGATGAGGACGCTGAGGCACAGACAGGTTGAGTGATACGCTACAGGATGCTAGAAAGTGGCAGAGCCAAGACACAAACCTGGGTTTCCAGACCCCTCGTTGATCATCACTCACTTAATCACATGGGCTGCCCACCTTCTGCCATGCCACCCTGAAGCCTCCTGTTTTCTCCCCACCTGCAGGTCGCTGGAGCAATTCCTACAAGCTCCCGTACAGCTGGATCGGCACAGGCCACGTGGTATACAATGGCGCCTTCTACTACAATCGCGCCTTCACCCGCAACATCATCAAGTATGACCTGAAGCAGCGCTACGTGGCTGCCTGGGCCATGCTGCATGATGTGGCCTACGAGGAGGCCACCCCCTGGCGATGGCAGGGACACTCAGACGTGGACTTTGCTGTGGACGAGAATGGCCTATGGCTCATCTACCCGGCCCTGGACGACGAGGGCTTCAGCCAGGAGGTCATTGTCCTGAGTAAGCTCAATGCCGCGGACCTGAGCACACAGAAAGAGACCACATGGCGCACGGGGCTCCGGAGGAATTTCTATGGCAACTGCTTCGTCATCTGCGGGGTGCTGTACGCTGTGGACAGCTACAACCAGCGGAACGCCAACATCTCCTACGCCTTCGACACCCACACCAACACACAGATCGTCCCCAGGCTGCTGTTTGAGAATGAGTATTCCTATACAACCCAGATAGACTACAACCCCAAGGACCGTCTGCTCTATGCCTGGGACAATGGCCACCAGGTCACCTACCACGTCATCTTTGCCTACTGACACCCTTGTCCCCACAAGCAGAAGCACAGAGGGGTCACTAGCACCTTGTGTGTATGTGTGTGTGCGCACGTGTGTATAGGTGGGTATGTGTTGTTTTAAAAATATATATTATTTTGTATAATATTGCAAATGTAAAATGACAATTTCGGTATATTTTTTTATATGGATTGTAGATCAATCCATACGTGTATGTGCTGGTCTCATCCTCCCCAGTTTATATTTTTGTGCAAGTGAACTTCTCCTTTTGACCAGTAACCACCTTCCTTCAGGCCTTCAGCCCCTCCAGCTCCAAGTCTCAGATCTTGCCCATTGAAAAGGTTTCATCTGGGTCTTGCAGGAGGCAGACAACACTAGGAGCAGAAGTGAAAGAGGCAAGAAAGAAGTGCTGTGTGGCGGGAAAAAAGTTTTAATGTATTGGAGAAGTTTTAAAAACCCAGAAAAATGCTTTTTTTTAAATAAAGAAGAAATTTAAAATCAGCCCCCAGTGCACTTTTGTTTAGCACCGATATGTCTGGCCAGGTGTTGGATCCCGCTCCCGGAAGGAGACGAGGTCTGGTGTTTCTTAGAAATGTTCTCTAACTGAACTGGGCTGCATCCCAGTTCAGTTCCTAAGAGCTCCTCCTCCCCTCCTGATAGGGACTTCCTGGTGGGGGATTTGGAATGAGCTGACCCCCATGTTCTCTTTAATTTTGTGGCATTGATCCCTTCATCTCTCTGTCACACTGGCTTCCTTGCTCTGTTCTGCTACTCCTCTCATCATTTCACCCAAGTTTGGGGAACCTGTTCATTCATTAGCCCTGCTTCTCGAGGGTCGGGTCTTAGGCACTGTTGAAAATACAAAGCTGTGTGAGCGCGACCTTGTTCCCGCACTTCCTTAAGAAGTTCTCAATCAATCCATCTCTCTCCTCCTGTCTCCTTCTCCCCATAACCCTGTCTGCCTTTTCCTGAACTAGCTCATTCAGCCAGGCTTTCTCCTCCCGCCTTCCCTTCCAGGAAAGGGGCCCCTTTCTGAAATGAGTTCCTTGAGGGAAGCGCTGGAGGGATGGGGGAGAACTGCAGCCCCTCCTGGTGCAGGGCTGAACCCTGTGCAGTGCCTGCTGTCCGCAAGTGTGATTCTTCCTCCACATTACACAAAACAGGAGATAGAACATCTGAAAAAGCCTCAACAGGCATCTCCTGAGGTTATGAAGGAGGGCAGGACCCAGGGATGCTGCGGGGAGATCAGCACAGCTCTCCTGTTGCAGCTCCCCTCAGCCTCCTCCTGACCCCTCTGTAGGTGGCCTCACTTCCTGACCCCCAGTTAGAGGGTCACACCAGGGAGCACCCCCCTGTGTAGAGAACAAGGTGGGGGGCCACGAGGAACAGCCCTCCAGGGAGGCCGGCTGCAGCTTGTCTGGGTGAATCAATTGGCTTTAGAGCCAAACTGCCCACTCAGGCCAGGTGAGGACACTTCTCAGGTTCCTCCCACATGCCGGAAGGAGGAAGCAGAGGCAGGGGTAACCACAGGCCTGAAGCTGGGTGGTCGGAAATGTTTTCCCTGAGCACAACATCCAGGACTTCTTCAAGCAGCTTTCTTTTGTGGGGTTAAACTTTGGAAATAAATACCAAGACTTAAAACACCAAGATTTAAACAAAGAATGAGTTTCTCCAAAACCTGAAGCGCAGAATCATGACCAGGCTATGCTCCACCTGCTGCCGTCTAGGGTGAGACCTGAGACCTGCACCCCGACCCTTCTGGGCCTCTGCCCTCACCTGTAAAATGAGGGGGTATTTCCCAGCCCTCAGACTTGCTGGCTGAGTCTTCAGCTCTGTAACACCTTGTCAAACTTAGAGCATTTTAATTGCTTGATACTGATGGGAAATATATTTTTTTTTTCCTGTTAAAAGACTTCCCAGCAATATATTTCAAAAGTAGAAAAAAAATTCCTAACAATTTATCATTTCATTATTTTTATATTCATTGATTTATGTGTACATTTATTCATTCAGTAAATATTTATGGAGTCCTGACTGGGGATGGGAGTAAATAACACAAAGTCCTTGCCCTCATGAAGCTTATATTCTAGAGAGAGAGAGAGAAAAAGAAATACATTATGTGTAATGTGACAGGTGACAATAAAATAAAGCAGGCAAAGATGGGAAGGGAGGGAGTTGAAGTTTGCATGAACAGGTCCGAGTCAGCCATCTGATCAGGGGATATGGAGCAGAAATGGAAGGCAGAGGAGTTGAGCGAATCTCAGACCTAGAGGCTGTGCGCAGGCAGACAGTAGGGAGCTAGAGGCCTGAAGGGGCCTCACGGGCACCCCAAGTGAGGCTGATGGAAGCACCTACAACCAACTGAGCACCCTGGGCAGGAACAAGGTGCATTCTGCTGTCGCTCGGCATCCAACACAGTTGAACACAGTTGGGTGATGGTGCGCAGGCCTTCTTCCTACCTGCCTCCTTCCCCACCATGGAGATAGGTGTTTGATGGAGAAAACCATCTCCAGGGTCTGGGTCTTAGTCCTGGCTCTCCAACTTGTCTTTTGTGAGACCTTGGATAAGACCTCTCTAAGCCTGTCTGCCATCTGTAAAAAGGACACATTCTGTCTACAAGAAGGGTAGATTCATGAAGATTCAAATAAAGCAAGGCAAGTAAAACAGTGTAAAACATGCCATTATCACTGTCTAAAGTGAAACTCCTTAACTTGATTTCCCAAACCAGCTCTGCCTTTGGCCTTCTCTGGTAATCTCCCGGTCCCCTGGGATATAAGCTTAGGGGCCCTCTGTTTAATCCCTGCTCCCGGGGTCTCCACAACAACTTAATTGCCCAGACCTCAGGTCCTTTCCTCCCACAGAGGCACCGTGGGACACAGTGGCCTCTCATGGCCAAATTCCAGCTCTGCCCAGTCTGGCTTATGATCTTGGACAAGACATCAAACTTCTCTGAGCCTCATTTTCCTCCTCTTTAAAAAGTGAGTAATGAATCTGTTTTACAGGGCTGTTTGGGGACATAATGAAACAACATTATGAAACATGAGGCAAGTAACAGGCATTCAATACTCTTTGTTTTTTAATTGACACATAATTATATAGCTTTTTATTATGAAAACCTTCAATCATACAAAAAAATAGAGAGGAAAGTGTAATAAACTCCACATTCCTATCACTAAGATATGACGATCATCAAAATTTTATTATATTTGCTTCATCTTTTCTTTCTTTTTTTTTCTTTTTTTTTTTTTTAAGAGACAGTGTCTCACTCTGTTGCCCAGGCTGGAGTGCAGTGGTGCAATCATAGCTCATTGTAGGCTTGAACTCCTGGGCTCAAGTCATCCTCCTGCCTCAGCCTCCTGAGTAGCTAGGACTATAGGCACGTGCCACTAAACACAGCTAACTTTGTTATTGTTTACTTTCTGTAGCAATAGAGGCTCCCTATGTTGCCCAGGCTGGTCTTGAACTCCTGGCCTCAAGTGATCCTACTGCCTTGGCCCTCCCAGTAGCTGAGACTATAGGCATAAACCCCTGTACCCAGCCTTTCATCTTTTACAAATTTTTTTTGTGCAAATATTTTAAATTAAGGACAGCATGACATTTTACCCAAACACTTTAGTAAGTATCTCTTAAGAAAATTTTTAATATAACCTTAACCTAACGAGATTAATTATGATTCCTTAAAATCAATAACATACAACCCAAATTAAATTTCCCCAATGTTCTCAAAAGTGTCTTGTACAGCTGGGACTTTAAACCAGGATCAATCAGTATCCACACATTGAATTATGTTTTTGCATCTGAAATCTCCCTCTATCTCCTCTCCCTTCCTCTCCCCTCCTCTCCTGTAAACTTTTCATTTTGCAATAATTTTAAATTTACAGAAAAGTTGCAAAGTTGGAGAGTTCCTGCACACCCTTCAAGTAGTTCCCCCTAATATTAACATCTTGCATAATCATGGTATTTGTCAAAGCTCAAGAAACCCATATTAGTGAATTACCGTCAGCTCCAGTTAAGCCTCTTTTCATCTAGAATGGTTCTCCCTGCCCAACCTCTTTCTTTCACGTCACTGATTTGCTGATGAAACTGTGTTGGGTTTTTGGTGACACATCACTTTCTGGATTTATCTGATTACCTCCTTCAGGTGTCACTTAACTTATTCCTCTGTTATGGTCTGAATGTTTGTTCCCCCCACCCCTAGATTCTTATTTTGAAACTTACTCCCCAGTGTGATGGTGTTGGTAGGATTAGGCCAAGTGGGCAGAGCCCTCATGATGGGATTAAAAGAAGCTCCAAGGGCCGGACGTAGTGGCTCATGCCTGTAATCCCAACACTTTGGGAGGCCAAGGCAGGTGGATCATCTGAGGTCAGGAGTTCAAGACTAGCCTAGCCAGCATGGTGAAACTCCATCTCTACTAAAAATACAAAAATTAGCCAGGTGTGATCATGGGCACCTGCAATCCTAGCTACTTGGGAGGCTGAAGCAGGAGAACCGCTTGAACCCAAGAGGTGGAGGTTGCAGAGTGCTGAGATGGCACCACTGCACCCCAGCCGGGCAACAAGCGAACAAGCGCAAAACTCCGTCTCAAGAAAAAAAAAAAAAAAGGAAGCTCCAAGGAGGCCTCTTGCCCCTTCGGCCATGTGAGGGCGCAGCAGCAAGGAATCACGTAGGAAGCAGAGGTGCCCTCACGGGACACTAAACCTGCTGGTGCTTTGATCCTGGAATTCCCAGCCTCCAGAACTGTAAGCTATAAATTGCTGTTGTTTATAAATTACCCAGTCTAGGGTATTTTTGTTATAGTGATACAGACAGGAGACAGGGAAATACTGGGTAGAAGAGAGCAGTTCCCCAGCAAAGGCCTCACCCTCAAGCCTGAAGACCCACAGCCCTAAATGAGGACAGACATTTCTGTTTTTGAGCCCAAAAAGTTGCCTTTTGGCCCCCCACGCCCGTCCCCCGCATCCTGCCCCCATATAAACCCAACACCTTAGCGGGAACACACAAGCAGCTTGGCCGTTCCCCAGCAGGGGACATTGGGACTAGCAGAGCAGCAATGGCGGACCAACGCGGCAGAGAAAGACAGAAGAGGAGGGACGCCTGGACGCCGAGGGGAGTTCATCCAGGGGCGGTCGGAGAAGAGTCTAGCCACTGGGCAGCCCGACTCCAGGGGAAGACCACCTTCCCACTACATCCCCGACTTCTGGCTCCCCATCCATCTCCCCGAGAGCCACCTCCATCACTCAATAAAACCCTGCACTCATCCTTCGAGTCTGCGTGTGATACGATTCTTTCGGGACACTGGGCAACAGCTGGGGATACAGAAGCTGATTAACACACAAGCCGTCTGCAGACAGCAAATCTGAAAGAGCCTTATGACACACGTCTACTTGGGCTTTGGGAGTCGCAGACACCCGCCCCTAGAAGCTGCTGCGGAACCAGAGCCCAAAAGCGGATGCGCCGGCTTCTGCACGTGTCTCTAGGAGTTTGAGCGGTGGGGCGACTGAGCAGGCGAACCATACCCCTGTCGCGCTTGCTGCGAGGGGAATCAAGGAACTCTCCCTTTTCAGTAGCAGTCTGAAAGTCCTAAGACATCCTCTTTCCAGCTTTTGCCTTAAAGTGGAGGTTAGATCTAAAAGCTTGATTAGATTTAGGAGAGATATTTTTGACAAAAGACTTCATTGTGACGCTGTTAACTTGGTGCTTCCTATTTTCCATATTTGTCCTACTCTTTTCAGTGCCTTTTGTCAGCCTCATCACCCTAGGATGATGCATTGCAAACACCCCATACATGTTCTGCCTGCCTTCTTGGTCCCCTCCCACCCCCACACATCTGTAGTTCCCATGCGGACAGATGGATCTTGCTTTGGTCCTGTCCCTGTAACCACTGTCAGGTTAAACAAGAGTGCCTTCTGGGCAGTAGTCCTCAAGCAGGTTTGGTTTTTCCCTGTCAATATCCCCATGAATGTATTTGGTGGGCTTAGTTCTTTTCCTACTCCTGGATGAAAACTTGGACAGACACCTTGATTTCTCTGGCAACTCTCAGGTAATAAAAAGTCCTGTGGTCACTTTAAATTAAAACAAGAACAACACAGATTCCGCTGGGTAATTGAAACAGCCAGTCCATTTTAATCATGAGAATGTTGAACTTGACTTCAGGTTGCTGCTCCCAGCGTTGTCCTTGCTGAGGCCACTGGTGAGGGGTTATCCATTTCCCCCATGGCTAACTTTGGTGTCTACCCTTTCAGACTTGAGCAGAAGAAAGAGGGGAGGACAAAGAGGGCAGGAAAGGTGTTACTCTGCTGGTAAAGTCATAGGGTCTAGCACTCCTGAGAGGTGCTTAAAGTCTCCTGAGCACTTTTGTGGGTTCTTTGAAGAACTCCCCCTTTTTGCTAGGGATGCCTTGTCACTTTCTCTTCACATGGACTAAAGCTTCTCTGTTCTGGCTGGTTGTCCTCCCCTTCTCCAGCCCTTAGAAATCTAGGGGTACCTCTGGCTGATTCTACTGGTATCTCTTCCCCTCTAAATGGTCCACTTGGATAGGACTTAAGATGACCCCATACATGGCCACATCTAGTGCATAGAAAATTCCCATACATTATGTATACTGATAAAGCTGGAGTCCAGGTTGGTCCTCAGTTAAGTCATCTTTGCTGAAGAGTAGCTAGCCAGCCCACCTTCTCTCATTAGGTCTCCCAAATAGGAGTGCATCACTGGTCCACTGTTACCCACAAACTGCAAAGAACGTGGACTGAGTGCCCCAAGAAGTCCACTTAAAACTCTCTTCCCTTAGCCTTACGATAAGGGGCAGGCACATCCTACCCCAGGGTGGAAGGGGTGTGATTTCACAAAGCTCTCTCCAGAGGAATCCTCTTCTAACATCCTCTTTTAAAAAGTTTCCAACTCAATTCTTTTACATTCTTAATGTGGTTGAAGAGTTTTAAAGTCTCTAATCGGTTTCTGGACACCTTCTTGGTGAATGTTGCCTGCGGTCTGGCCCATCCTTTGGAATGTGAGATCTGGCATCTCCTGAGGCCTTGGCTGAAAACTCCCACTCTTACACCCCATAATGCTTTGGCAGTTCCCTCCTCCTAGGATGCCTTCTCAGTCACCCTGCCCTTCTTGACACCTTAGACTGTCCTCAAGGTCCAGCTCCAGTAAAGTCTTGTCCGATTCCCTAGCTGGAGCAACAGTAGCCCTTACTACCATGCATGGCACCAACCACATGTGTCTTTTTTTGCATGTATTTGTGAACAAATCTAATCAGTTCAGTGAAGTTTCTCTCTCTGGAAAAGCAGAGGCTGTTCCTTATTCACCCGGGACTCTCCGCAGCACTTAGCACAGAGCCTGACTCATAATACCTGCTCATTAGGGATCTGTTAAATGAATAAATGAATGAACAAGGACTTCATTTTGGCCATACAAAATTCAAGGTCACATCAGTGCCTTCCCAAACAGGAACCTGACCAAAGTCACAGGCCCTCCTGCAGTCTGTATTTGGGGAGCCATTCTCAAACAGTGCTTTTCTCAAGGGTACCTCCCCACAGACTTGTATGCCCACAGACCAGGTGGATCTGGTTCCTGGAACTCAGGAAGTTGAAGCTTGAGAAGTACAGGCCATTCTTAAGATAGAATCACTGCAGAGGCCAACAGTCTCTACGCCATGGTCATCTGTGAGCCCAGGACATGTTCTGTTCATCTTGCATCGCCAAGGTCTCAGTGAGGATAATGGGCTGTTTCCCCACTTGAAAGCAAGAGACACAGTATTATGCCCAGTTTCTCAACCCGTTATACAATTAACAGGAAATATGACCACTTGGGGTTTTTACTGAGCACAGACGAGCAATATTCAGTGTCTGAGGCCTTGATCCTGGCTGGGTTGGTGGGTGACCTCAGCCCTCCTGACCAGGGAGCTTTGTGTGGCTGCCCATGAACCCTCAACAGCCGGGTCGTCTCCCCCCCTCCTCCATCAACACTTGACTTTCTCAGTCTGTCCCCAGCTGCCATGAAATCACAAATGGGCACCAAGAAAAGGTCTTGGACTATGACTTTCCAAGAAGACAACACAGAAGGGACATTTGCTTTTTGAGAGCATTCTAATATTCCTTATGAACTTATTAGCATCATACCTTTAGGAATCCTTGGTTGTAAGCAATAGAAATAGAGTTTTTCTAGCTTAGGCAAAGAGGAATTTATTAGAAGGATACTTGGAAGTTTACAGACTCAAAGAAAAACCTGGAAAATCAGGCCATGGGAAGGCAAAGAACCGGGCTGGCTCTGGGCAGCAGGACATTCTCTTTGAAGATACCTTCATGGGAGCTTCTGTTTCAGCCATGCATAGCCCCCAGTTGTCTCCATTCAAGACACAAATTTTTAGGAGAGAGTCTGGTTGGTGAGCTTGTGTCCAAAGACCACCTTGTCACCAGGGTTGGATTCTGTGGTTGACAGCTCTGCCCTAATCACACTAAGTCGGGAAGGGCCAGTTCCCCCAGTGAAGGGCTGCTGAGCAGACAGAAACAAACAAAAACCAAAAAACAAAACCAGATGTCCACTAAAAACATTTCCACTAATATATTTGAAATATGATTCAATTTTCCAAAGTTCAGTTTATATCCAACTCTTTGTTTAACTGAATTTCTCTTTTCCTCCTACCTGCTGGAAAGTTTAAGGTTCATAGCAAGCATGTAGGATGTCGATGGTGTCCATGTTGCCTTTGCCTCTCTCCTGGTTCTATTTTATGTCTTTTGTTTTGTTTTGTTTTTTTCAATGTTCCTTTATCTCTAGTTTGCTGCCTTGGTGTATGCTGTGACTTTTCTTTTTTTTTTTTTCTGGAATAAGGCAGAATATAAATGAGCAGATTATCTGTGACTATTCAGAAATGCCTTATGGTGTAAAGCAAGGTTTGTCTGTGCTGCGAGTTTTCCCACTGGAAGGGCTTGTAGTCTGGAAGCCAACAGTGACAAAGATGTCGTCGTGGCACGGAATCCCTGGAGTTCTCTACTTTTAAAGCTTTCCCAGAGTGATTAGATGCAGACAAATTGCATCAAACTTTTACTGCATAGTATTCCTATGGTTAGGGGAATGCAATTTGACCCATGGTAAGACAAGCCACTTGAGAGAGAGAGAGAGAGAATGAACAAGAACAAAGGGAGGTTGGCTGAGGAAGCCTGGGGCTGGGCCCTGCTCTGGGGTTATTTTCCATGTGACCTCAGCTGAGCTCTCTTTCTGGAGGATCCTGCCTGGTTCTGGAGCACCAAGGAAAATTCGGCAGTGCCTGAGGGAGTTAAAGTGCGGCCAACAGCAGCAGGTGCCAGGAAAGGGCTGGAAAACGCTGGTGAACTTCCCAGAGTCACACAGCAACTTCAGTTATGGTTTGGAGAGGAAAGTCTGGGGTTGGAAAGGAAAGTCTGGGGTTGGAGAGAAAAGCGGGAGGTCTGCCAGCTGCCCTCAGAAGAACCCCAGCTCCACCTACCAACCTCTGTGATAAGCTGGCTTTCCCCCCTGAGCCCAGAGGCTAGGAGAGGCCCAAGGGCTGTGCGCTTATCAAGGATGTCTTGGTTGTGGAGATCGGAAACCCACTCAGCCTGGTTCAAAGAGAAGTTGGCTGTAAGAGTGCCCCAGGCAGTCCCACAGATACTCAGTGAGGCTTCATGCTCCTCTCAGGGACCGGGACAGGAAATTCAGGAACCCTGTCAGTCCTCCCAAAGTGCTCAGGGCCCTCAAAGCACTCTCTCACTCCTGCTTAGCAGCAGCACAAGGAGCCTCCCCAAGCTGCCCCAGCTCAAGCATCCACGACTTACTGTCCCCCTCAGACTCCCTGAGGGGCTCAGCTCATCTGTCCATGCTGAGCATGTGGACTGACTATATCCACCCCTTGTCCAGCCAGCTGTGTAGGAGGAACAGGCCGTGTAGACCCCTAGGCTCATAGGAGGGCTCAATACATGTGAATCCCATTGGGAAGTGTCAACGCTGGTTCTTCCTCTAGTTGAAGGGCCACTGAGAGGACCCACAAGAGCTTCAGGGTCCAGATGGACTCCTGTCGAGAGCACGGTGGGAGGGATTCCTGCACCCCAGGGCCACTGGGCTCAAGGACTCTGAGGACAGGAGGTGTGTTTTGGTCACTGAAGAAGAGCAATGCTCTATGACTTCCAAGGAAACAGACTCACTTTGCAGGCTGACACCCACGTAGCTCCTCCTAGGGACCTCCTCCAGCATGACTCTCTTGAGACAGAGCTAACCAAGTTCAAGGAACCATGTGAGCCCTCAGAGGGTTATTCGACACCGATTTCACATTGAAGTGGTACTTGAACTCAGAAAGTCGTCTACCCACCAGCTTTACTCCCACCGGGGCCCAAGAGGCCTTTGCCAGGAGGCTGCGCTGGCTCCTGTCTCTTCCCTGCCTGTGCTCAAGCTGTTCTCACCCCTGCCATGACTGGACAGGCATCCTTTCCCAGTCACCACCTGATTGACCTCTCCCCCTCCCTTAGGCCTTAACCAAAGCCCACCTCCCGCAGGAAGGCCCCAGTCCCATCCTCTCCTCCCTCTTCTTGTCCCTTGGGCCTCCGCACCTGTGTCTTAGCCTGCTTGACATCTGGCCGCCTCCCAGCTACTCACGCCTGTGTGTGCTTTCCTCCCTAGCCTGGTTGCTGGAGGACATCTCTGTGCCCTGTCACAGCATGGCCAGGAGAGCAGAGGGGCTAAGGGCTGATGTGGGCTGCCACCAGAGAGCTCCACTTCTGGTCACACAGAAGGACTTCTGACCTTTCAACAGCCCCTGGAACCCACCAGGGCCCAGTGGCCCCTAGGTCACCCTGCCCCTCTCTTCCAGCAGTGGAATTCCCCTCCACCCCCGAAAGACCCTGGCCCTGCGCTGACTCCCTCACCTCACAATGGCCACTTCTGTTATGGAGCGGCCATACCCTGCTGTGGCGCATTTTCAGAACAGAAAGGGCCTTCACTGGTACGCCCTTGGGGTTACGGCATTCCTGCAGAACACACTGGCCTATTCTCCGCAGCTCTGCAGGAGACAGGACCCTGGATACCCAGGGTGAGCCCCACCCTAACTTCTCTCCTCTCTCTTGAAAGAGAAGGGCCAGTAGCTGGTGCTGACCCCAGGCTCTGTCGCCTTTCTCACTCTGAGGAAGCCAGTCCACATTTTGTTCCTCTGTGAGGCCATGCCATTGGTCAGGATGGACATGAAGCAGCGCAGAGAGAAGGGAGTTCAGTCAGGCAGTGAGGAGCGGAGGCCCCAGGCCGCTCTTCCGCAGGAAACTGCTGTCTGGAGGCATGCAAGGCGGCTCTCTGCTGTGGGGCGCAAAGCATTGTCCTGCGAATCCCCAGAGCACCTGAAACCTAGCTGGCAGGACAGCCTGGGGAGATGACAGTCAGGGAGAGAAGACAGTCTGGGGGGAGAGGACAGTCTGAGGGACAGGACAGTCTGAGGGAGAAGACAGTCCAGGGGAAGAGGACAGTCAAGGAGGAGAGGACAGGATAGTCTGAGGGAGAGGACAGTCTGAGGGAGAGGACAGTCCAGGTGGAAAGGACAGGATAGTCTGAGGGAGAGGACAGTCTTGGCGGAGAGGACAGTCTAGTGTAGGAGGACAGTCCAGGGGGAGAGGAAAGTTCATGGGGAGAGGACAGTCTCGGGAGAGGACAGTCTGAGGGACAAGCCCTCTCCCCAACAGGGAAGAAGACAGTCCGGGCGAAGAGGACAGTCTGGAAGGAGAGGACAGGACAGTCTGAGGGAGAGGACAGTTCAGTGTAGGAGGACAGTCCAGGGGGAGAGGAAAGTCCATGGGGAGAGGACAGTCTCGGGGAGAGACTGTCTGACGGAGAGGACGGTCTGAAGGAGAGGACACTCCGGGGTAAGAGGACAATCTGAGGGAGAGGACAGTCCTTGGGGAGAGGACAGTTCAGGGGAAAGGACAGTTTGGGGAGGGAGGGTAGTCATGGGGGAAGGACAGTCCAGGGAGAGGGCAGTCCAGGGGAGGAGACAGGACAGTCTGAGGGAGGGGACATTCTGCGTGGGAGGGCAGTCGTGGGGGGAGAGGGCAGTTGTGGGGGGAGAGGACAGTCCTGGGGAGAGGACAGTCTGGGGGAGAGGACAGCCTCAGCCCAGGTGTCGAGGGGCCTGCCATGCCGCAGGAGAGTGAAACTGGCTGGTAGATACACTCAGCATCGTGAAGCACTTGATGTTGACGTTAGCTTTGAGTAAGTCCAAAAGGTTCACCTATCTTGACACTGTCAGGAAAACAGTTTCGCTGGTGGGGAGCACTGATTGCAGGCTGGGCTGGTGAGGATCTTCATACCTGCTGCACCCTTTGCTGTCCCACTAGCGAAGATGGGACCTGCCTGCCCACTCCCAGGGCACACTGGGAAGCAGAGGGGCCATATCACGGGCTGGTATTTTGACTTTGCTGATGGCTTGTCATAGCAGGTGGGTTATAATCACACCCCCTTGTGAGCCGTCTCCTGATTTTGTACAAAGTTGGAGTCAGATCTTTCCTCTAGGAATTTAAGAACCTGTATAATTTTTCTTGGTTTTGTCTTCAAAGCTTTTTGTGTTCCCTCTGTGACTCAATATTTGGATGTCTCTCCCTGAGAGAAGCCATCAGAGTGAGATCTAAGATTCAGGCTGGTGCCAGCCTTAGAGACGGGGGAGCCGCCTCCACCCCAACAGTCACGGAGCCAGAGGCCTGCAACCACAACTCACCTGCCTGTCCCTGGGGCACTGCCCCTCAGCTGCCATGGCAGCACAAGCCCAACAGGGAGATTTCAAAGAGGGAGGGTCTGGCTTTCCAGCCACAGACCCAGAGCTCCTTTCTCTAGGAACTCTGCAAAGTCTGGAGGGGAGAGAACCTTCAGGACGCAAGGGAATGAACACATAGGCAAACTGCAGTGTCTTTTCCCTTGCCTGAGGGCTGTTGTAAGAAGGGGTGCACTCCGCCTCCCGCTGGCCCAAGAGCCTGAAGTGCGGTGGCTTTGGCTGGCCCGCTGTTTGTGTGCTATTCTCTCCCTCCTGATTTACCGTTTCTTCTGTTGCTTCAGGCTTCTTCTGGGTCAGCAGTTACCCTCTCCCCCCATTCCTCACCCAACCCAAACCTTCTCTCCTTTCCTTTGCAGTTCTTTTCACGTCTTTCTGTTTCTGTTTTTGTTTTTCCAGTTCCCTGAGGTCTGGGAGCAGACTCTCCCTCTTGTTCTCTCTGCGCCAGGGCCTCCCCCCACCACTCCTCTCCTCTCTCTCTCTTCTCCTTCTCCCCCTCTGTCCCTCTTCTCCCGGCTCCCTCTCCTTCCAAGAATATGCCATTTCCCAAAAAGTTCCATTTTCACAGCCATGGTTATTTTCATGCATTTCCCCGTTCTAACATCGCAGAGGAATGTCTGACATCATCTCCACAAGTGAATCCAGCACTTTCCAGCCCCTACCCCTACCTCTCTCCCCTCCTTTCTTTCCCAGCTGTTTGCTAGGTTTGGACTTTCATTATCTAAACGCATTTTCTTTTTCTTGTTCCAGGGACCCTACTCCACCCTCAACCTCTAGGATGATGTCGCTCCATAAACGTCAGAACTAGGCCGCGAAAGACAGCGTTCATTGGTTCCCGAGCTTTTCTGCACATTAGAATCACCTGGGGAAATGTTCACACTCCTATGCCCAGGTCACACCCTGTACCAATTCAGTGAGAATGTCGGGGTGGGAGCCAGGCACCAGTATTTTTTAAAGGTCCCCAGGTGGTTTCAAAGTGTAGCAAAGTTTGAGAACCACCAAGCTAGGACTGAAGTGAAGGGGGTTCCAGCCTTTAGCCAACTCTGCCATGGAGCCTGGGGCACACACCTTGTCTTCAGAGCTGTGAAGGAGGGTCCAGGAGCATTCTCTCTGGGGTGCCCCTGCCCAGCGCTGGGCGTTCTCCCAGCCACCCAGTGAAGACCTGCTCCAGGTTCCACAGCAAAGGGTGCTGGTTCAAAGCAGGGGCTCCCAGGAGTTCAGTGCCCAGGAGAGCCGTGGACTTGTGGGGGAGCAAGCAGCCGGTTCTGCCTCTCGTCCTGGATGTAGCCCCCAAGCCTGGATGGTGGCTGACTCGACTGAGTGCATGCATCTGATTCCTTAATCAATTCTTTTTTTCTTTTTCTTTTTGCATAGGGTGCAGTAGCTAGTGCAGTGTGACAAATACCAGTCTATCATGCACATTCCTGGAAGGGCAGTGTATATTTGTGGCTTTCTAAATGCTCAATAATTCAATGAAATCCTGATTTAGCCTAAAATGCCCAAACCACCATGTCCCAAGCACACTATATCCACAGGCCTGATTCAGGCCCTTCAGCTGGGAGTGCAGCTACCCAGGGCAGCAGCAGCAGCAGGAATGGAGGCTGTGGATACTGAAGATGTAACTCCTGTGGACTTCCAAAAAGGCAGCACACACACACAATTTTTTTTTCTTTTAACGGAGACAGAGTCTAGCTAGCTCTGTCGCACAGGCTGGAGTGCAGTGGCATGATCTCGGCTCACTGAAACCTCTGCCTCCCAGGCTCACGCAATTCTCCTGCCTCAGCCTCCCAAGTAGTGGGAATTACAGGTGCGCACCACCAAGCCCGGTTAATTTTTGTATTTTAGTAGAGACGGGGTTTCACCATGTTGGCCAGGCTGGTCTCGAACTCCTGACTTCAGGTGATCCTGATATTCCCACCCACCCCAACAATAGCAGCCGGGGGAAGATTCCTCTCTGGCCAGAGTCTGGATCTTCCCATCCTCCAGCCTTGCTGACAGGGAACTACACGGGTGTTTCTCAGGCCCCTCTCAGAGTCCTCTGGGGGGCTTGCTGAAACACAGGGTACTAGGCCCAGCCTCGGAGTCTGACTCAATGGGTCTGGGATAGGGCCAGGAAAGTTGCATTTCTAACAAGTTTTGAGGTGCTGCTGCAGTCTCAGGGCCCCACTTGCAGACTTGCTGGTTTACATCCTCTTTCCAGGCCCATTTCTAATATGCCACAGACTGAAGTCAGAGGAAAAAGCAATAGGATGAAATGAAAATGGGAAGAGGAAAACTAATGATGCCTTGTCTTTTAAGGGAAGGCAGGGATCTCTGCTGTTTCCCTTGCAGTCCTGCCTCAGCATTGGGCATCGCACATCCTGCAACTTCTGTGCCCTGTGAATATCCACAAAGGGTGCGGTAGCTAGTGCAATGTGACAAATGCCAGTCTATCATACACACTCCTGAAAGGACAGTGTGTATTTGTGGCTTTCTAAATGCTCAATAATTCAACGAAATCCTGATTTAGTCTAAAATGCCCAAACCACCATGTCCCAAGCACACTATATCCACAGCACTACTGGAGAAAAAAATCAAATTCAAGACATAAGTAGGGTTCCTGCTCTTCTGGAGCTCACTGTCCCACAGGGATGATAAATGTTTAACCGGTAATTGCAAAGGCGATGAGAGTTAGGAAAGGAGAAGTATGAGATGCTGCTATGGCGACAAAAACAATCTTTCTATGAGTGGCCTTTTCCTTCTTTGGACTGTTCGTGCCCTGCTGACTTGTGCCAGATGATAAATCCTGGGAAGACGGAATCAGCCCCAACCGTGCTGCTACTTGCAATGTGCTTCTAGTTGTGCTCCCTTAAGTGGTGACCTGTAGAGCCATTTAAAACAAGAGATTAAGTGTTTCAGCATCTTTCCTGCTCATATTGTCTAAATTAAGATGAATTTCCAGCTCCCCCAAGCTGGCGATTTGATGGAAACAGCCTAGCTGGATGTGTGGCTTTCTAAATGTTGAATTGTAATTGTTGCTGTAATTCTGTCTTCCTAAAGGCTGCCAGGCTGAAAGGGGCAACGTGTTGATCTGATGTGAACGAGTGGCTTAGCAGAAGAGAATTCCAGCAGCACCAGGAAACCAGAGACAATATGGCGAAATGGATTGTTTGATGTCCTGGGGCCAGCAGCCAAGTGAGTGGGTGAGATCTTGGCTCATGACAAATATGCTGGCCATGAACTTCCCACCCCCAAACTCTCCTGAGAGCAGCTTGTGTCCAACTGAACTTTCTTTTTCAGGCTGACCAGAAATCTTACCCTCGCCTGGAAATGGTCTTTACTCTTCTATGGGGACAGAAGGGTGACCACCGAGTCCCATGGAAGAGACATCACTCATGTCTCTAGACATGTGAAGGACATGTCAAGGATGTTGTCTAGTTCATCATCTACATGGTTTCCCACAGCTCCATGATAGATGTCGGAACTTCACACAACACTTAGAACTGGTGGCAAAGGTTTAAATTCCAGGGCCATTGCCTCTAGCCCACTATGAAGAAATGCAGCCCAAGAATCGAAGCTCCATGAGGTGCTCAGGCAATGGAGATAACCTCGGAGGCTTCAGAAGTCAAGCAGGACACCTAGGGAAGGAGCATCTGAGATGGCTTTTGAGGCTCTCAGTTCTTCCTTTGTACCCAGTTGATGTTTGCGGAAATATGGGCCATACTGTAAATAATTGGCAACAGTATTTTCTGTTAGCCTGGCAAGGTCCCCCTTCTAAATGGATACAGCTTTTAGGACTGACACTGCTGCACTCAATCTTACAAGATGATCCATTTATTAATATGGTGTGTTGTATTTATTTTAAAGCTATGTCCTTCACTTCTGAAACAAACCATTTCAATTTTGAGTCTGCAGATTAGTGATCTCTTACATAAGCATCTCTATTTCATAGTCCAGCATCCACATCAGCAGTTACATCTGCAACGGAAACTTTCTATAGAAGTAGAACTTGTAATCACAAGGCAGACGGTGGATACATCCTGGGATGGAGCTGGATGCCACACTTGGGTGGGCTCTTGGGTATGAGTAGAGTAGGAGAGTTGGGAGAGCCTAGGATCTTCAATTATGGAGGAACCAGCTTGTATCCACTCCACTGGGTAACTCATCCAAGATGGAGACAAGGACTGAGATCTAGAAGAATTGGTGCAGCAGCCCAGCATGGGCTATGCATGCAGCCAGCATTGAGTTACGCCTTCTGAGTCACTCACAGAAAACCCTTGGGTACTGCTGGACCTTGCCTCTTAGCGACTCTCCCTCTTTCCTGAACATGCCTCAACACCCTGGTTGCCCATGTTGTGTGGCTTGATTTCTTCCTCGCTCATTTGTCTCTTTATGACTTCAAAGGATGAACCACAATGTAGCATAGTAGAAAGAATGTGGCTTTAAAATCATGACAGACTTAATTTCAAATCTCAACTCTGCTATGTATTAGTTGTGAGATCCTGGGCAAGTTATTTAATCTCTTGTGACTATTTCTTCATCTGTAATTCACAGACATGGGTATTAATATTATTATGTCGATGATGAAGGCTTGCTGCAAAGCTCAAATGAGCTAATGCTTGTAAAGTCTTAGCATGATGCCTGGAAGGTTAAGTCTTCAATAAGCATCAGCTCCTACTATGAACTGAACCAAGAGCAGGTTCTCTTTAGGCATTTGTACAGATCACGCTGAATGAATGTGATGGAGTGAAATATGCTATAGGTTTCCTATGGTGAGCAAAACATTGGAAAGGATTTAAATCTCTACCAAAATTGGACCAGTTAGGTAAATTACAGGGTAAATGCTAAAGAAACCCTCCCTTTGTGATACCATGTATTATATAAACCAAATGTCATTTGTGGTTACCCTTTGAGATTCAAAAATTGACTTGAACCATATCCCACATAGAGTGAGAAGTCCCAGGGGGACAATGCCATAAAGATTGAGGGTGGGGGGTGGGGGTTGAAGCAGTTTTTATTGCCCTGTTTCACCTGACACCCACTGACACTTCAGTGTATGAATTATCTTGCTGTGCTGTCTTTTTCTTCACTAGTTATACCACATTGAGTCCCACCCTCAGTCTCTCACTCCCAAGGCAACATTGATACAAAACTGTGTATCTGCTTTTACTGAAGAATTGGGGCAATGAAGAGGATTTGCATTTCAGCATCACAGTTTGTAAAAGTCTTTTGCCCTCCCGCCACCAGGGGGTCTTTTCACGACACTCCCCTCAGGGTCTTTAGTCTCCAGCCCTATTGCTTGGTCCCATTCCTTTTTTCTGCTGTCAACTCTCTACCCTCCAATCTCTGCTAACTTTCTCTGCAGAAGAGGTGATTTGAGGTTGGTCTCCTTCTAGATGGTGGGGCCGGGGTGGGGGGTGGGTCTCATTTTCTAAATAAGTCCATTAAAGTATCTTCTGAAACAAATGTAGTTTTGCCTCTCAGAGAACCCTGATGTTATTGTCATTTTGTAATTTATGTATATGGCTCCATGGGCTGACTGTGAGCTCTTTTAGGGCATGAACTTATGCCAGATCTATGTATCAGGAGGTGGAATAATATAGTGGTGAATAATTCACATAATTGGCTGGGCCCAAATATTGGGTCCACTATTTTTTATTTTTTTTTTTTGAGACAGGGTCTCACTCTGCCACCCAGGCGGGAGTGCAGTGGTGTGATCTCGGTTCATTGCAACCTCCACCTCCTGGGTTCAAGTGATCCTCCCACTTCAGCTCCCCATGTAGCTTGTAGCTGGGATTACAGGCATCCGCCACCATGCCTGGTTAATTTTTGTATTTTTTGTAGAGACAAGGTTTCACCATTTTGCTCGGCTGGTCTCAAACTCCTGAGCTCAGGTGATCCACCTGCCTTGGCCTCCCAGAGTGCTAGGATTACAGGCGTGAGTCACTGCACCTGGCCAGCTCCATTACTTATTAATAACCATCTTACAAAATAGGATGTAGAGAAGATTGAAATAATATAGTTAAACCAGTGTCGGAGGCATTCATTGGGTGTTCAGCAAATGCCTGCATTAATTACTCCTGGACGGATCCCTTGCTGTCAGTCTGCAGTGACTAGTTTCAAGTGTGGTGGCATTTGCCATTGCAAGCTGGGAAGGGGCCTTTGGTGAGGACAAAATGCGTGACTGAGTAACCCAGTTTCCTGAAGACATAGAAAGATAAAATATGGGTTTTTAGATTTTTTTTCCTTGATAAGATTGTAGTTTAAATATCTGGACACTTAAATAAAGGAAATTTTTACTTAATTAGGCTTGGGAGAAGAGTGGAAAATAGTTCAACAGTTTCATCTTAACAGTAACACAAGCCACAAAGCCTTTTCAGGCTTCCTTTCTCATAGCTAATCCCCCAACACTGAAGATTCATTTGGGGGCTTTTTTCTCTCTTTCTACAAACAGAATAAAACAAGGTAAGTTTAAAAATTCTTTATTTGAATTTTAGAGAAATAACAGGTATTATATTATAAAGACTTGCTTGAAAGTATGAAATAGTCTGTTGTTATTATTTCTTTAGGTTTTGCAAACCAACATCATTATTAAGGGAGAGAATGGTACATCTCTCCTCCTCATCTTTAACACGTTCTTCAGTTGGCATGGGTACAACCTGAGCAAAAAGATCCTGGTGAAATGGTATCTCTGACATTCCCTCCTCAGTTCTAATGGCTCCATGGATGAAGCCCTACTGGACTTAGATCAGCCATACTTGCCAAAGTGGTAACAGGAAACCAGTGCCTCAAAGGCTAGTAGTGCATAGTAGTTTTCATCCAAAGCTCTGTTTCCCCATCATCTCCTCTGTCCTGGTGACTGGCCTGGAAATTATGGCAAGTATGAGTTAAAATGGACCAATACACAATTGCTGTGAAAGTCAACCTGCTAATCTCTAGCTGGGATTAACATAAAGGGGATATGCCAAGCCTCCTGGTTTATTCAACTTCATTGAGAGCAAACAGCACAACAGTGTTGTTTGTTGGCCTTGGCAAATGATAAACTATGATTTATTTACTCCTTAGTTACCAAGTCTAATATAATTAAAAGTATTTTAGTGTGCTAAATCCCTAATGCTTAAAGTTCGTAAACCAATATGTTGAGAATGGCACCCACTGTGTGACAGTGGCTGGCCATGACATGGATTCATACGTAAGATCAAATTTCCTAATCAGATATCTTTGTCATTCTTCTTTGCATAAATTCGATTGCATCTAATAACACAGATATTAGAACAAACTGCCGAAAGTGCTAGTCTTACCCAAAATAAACTGTTTTAAGCTTAGTCATTAAAAAGATAAGAACAGAACACACTTTACTTTCTTTTTTCTAGGTAGGAGAAAACCGCTTTTCTTTTACAAGCATAGTTCCTTTTGGATTCTGGCAACATCTTTTTGGATAGTCCAGTATTATTTCCTAGAAAATTAAAAATCAATCCCAGTCCCTGTGGGTGGAAGGAAATGGGAATATTCATTTCCAAATGTTATTAGGGGTGGGAATGAACATTTCTTATATTTCATTCTCTATCTTTTAGGCTTTATTCTTGTTTTTAAAAGTTATAATTGGTATTCATATTAGCAGCAACAATCCTAATTTCTGTAAGTTAAAACGACTCAGGACTGATGAAAATAACATTTTTGGTAAGGAATATGGAGTCCACAGGTGGTAATAAGTGTCTATCAATTTTGGCAATTAACAATCTTATTTAAGAGGTTAATTGGTATGAAATAGCCAATAGTTAATTGGTATGAAATAGCAAATAGCCAATGAAAAGATCTCAGTTGGCTGAAGGAAGCTGAGTCAGCCCATTAGTATGCCGTGGAAAGAGGGCTTTCATGGCTGGAAAATTTCCCATGACTTCAGAGTGAAAGGGGGCATCGCATCAGGCTCTAGCTCTTCAGGCTGTGAAAGCAAAAGTGGTTACTTCTAATATGTTGTTGAAAGTGAAAGTCACTTTGAAACTTTGCAATGTGTTAGAAAGTCAAATACAATTACAAGTTTTTCCTGTAATACATTTCTGTCAAGTTTCACAACCTGAGCTTAGTAAAATGGCAAGAATCAAAAAATAGTAGGAAAGTGGCAAAGAGCTTGAGAGTTTTCCAGTTTTAACGATGCTAAATGCTGCCACGGCAGTCTCACCAGCCTCTTGCTGCGGTGACTACCGGGGAATACACACTGGGGAGGAAGGTTCAGGCCAAGAGGATTTAATCAGGATGATGTCTCTTTAAAAAATGATTTGAAAAATCAATTTGAATCCCAAGTTCCTTGTCTGTTTCTAAATTTGCTTGGAACACTTAAGAATGACTCACATAACATTGCTTTCAAATACCTCCATGTCTACTTCTTACTGGCAAGAAATGGCAAAGAAATGCCAGTTTTGTGCTGGAACTTGTAGTCATTTTTTTTTTTTAATTAGATGATGCTCTGAGTTTTATAATTATGGTCTGAGTTTTATATTTATGGGGGATTTTTTACTTGTGAAAACACAAATCCCACCCAAAACTCAATGTGAAATTTCTGTACAAGCATGGCAAACAACAGATTTGTTTCAAGGTTGATTCTTTCACATTAACTCCTAACTTTGGAGTTAGTTTACACTAACACTCTAACGAAGCTGTGTCCCTGTACTGCTGGACATAAGTCAACCCCAAAGGGACAAGCTCCTAACATCTGACTCAGTAGTTAACATGAGGAAACATCCACTTACTTCCATTAAGCCTTAAAAATTTGGGACTTGCAGAAAGACTGTTCCTATCAGCCTCCACCATTACTTCTCCAGACTGCATTATTGTTAGCCCAAAGAGTACAAAATCATCTAATAACAGGAGGACCTGCCTCCTCCATGAGTTTATCTAATTGTCTCATAAGCTTGCAAAATCCCATTTAAAATTTAATAAATAAAAAATACACATATTACCCATAATTTCTGGCTGCAACCCCCAAAAGGCAATCCCACCCAAAAAAAAAATTAATCTGGCATGGCAACTTCTCATTTCCTAAAGGGACTTGTGCATACAAACATTAAAATAAAAACTACAATTGTGCCTAGGGATTCATTATAGCTTTGCCAGCAATTTAAAAAGTAGATTGCTTCTTTGCATTTGTCAATTTCCTTTCACTCATTTCCTAAAACTCTACCCTTAGGAGAATCCTGTTCCCTCATCTCAAAGATCCATTCAAGAATAGGCAATGACAAAGAGCGGAAGGGCTAGTGAGACAGAAAAGAAGGCAAAGCTCCCAGGCTGCTCTGGGCGGCACCTCACAGGCACCCCTAGTTCTGTGGCAGGGCTGCCGGCCTGCTACCACCTTCCTGCTCTTCGGTGGAGACTCCCTCCCAACCGCTACCCACCTTTTCACCTGGAAGACAGGGACTAACGTTGGTGAATATGACATAACCAAAATCTTCCATCTGAGGAGTTGGTAAAATGATCACAGAAAAAGCTGGGAATTGAGAGATGAAGTAAAAGTGAAGCGCTAAGAAGAAGGCCACCAGATAGGTCCTTCTCCTGTGATTCTACGTCATGGAGAGGAGGGAAACTCTATTTATAATCACCCCACACAAACCAGGTTTACACTGACCATGATACCGTATGACAGTTCCAGCAGATGAGCAGCTTGGGGATGACTACATTGCCACTGTCTACTAGCCATGGTCACAGCCTCTGGTGTGGCTAATTCATATTACAGTAATGGGAAGGGGCAGGGTCAGGAGAAATATCCCACGATAAGACTGCCCAGTCACCTGAAGGTCTTCTGGGCATTTGCCTTATATTCCTTGGCACCCATTAGAAGAATGGTCCCCAGGGAAAATGGTTCTTGTCTGAAAATCACCCAGGATAGCCTGGGAAGTGCTGCACTGACTTAAAAATGTTTGTAATGTGCAAAAAGAGGAAGGTTAATTAGCACTTTTCAAACTCCAGAATCCCAGGTAATACAACAATAAAGCCCTTCTTTTCCCCGCTCACAAAAGTTGAACTGATTTCCTTGGAAAGCATTTAACTAGCTTGGACAAAGAGGCACCAGTACAGAGAGTTAGAAGTGCTGATGGTTCTTTAAAATTATTTAGGAGCCAGGCCTAATTTCAAAGGCAGAAAACTAACTAGCTATGTATAATCCTTGAGAGGTTGCTATAATTTCTCTTTCCCTTTCTTGCAAGCAAGAAGAGAAATTGATTGCTATAGTGTGGAACAAGAATAAATCTGACACAGGCAAGTCAATGGGGGTAAGAAACAGTGTTTGTAGATGAGTTACATCAAAAAATGGAAAAGTTTTGTAGGAGAGGGAGGAAGACTCACTTTAGAAACTGAAGGCAGAACCTTAGAGAGGACATCACTGTCTCAGATCCATTTCTATGAATTTATCAAATGAAACATAATTGTCTACTATGGTGAAAAAAGAGGCATAGTACAGTAAAAATGAACACAACTTTTTTTTTTTTTTTTTAGCCATGGGAGGACAAAAGATTTAATTCCTTCACTGTCTTTTCATTCGAGAAAGTGAAAATCATTGCCATATTATGGGATACACTCCCTCAGCAGGAATCCACATTCAGTAATCAGGATTGTTTTAAGGAGCAAATACTTGTCAATTCTCCAGTGAAAAAGCTTTTGTCTTGTTTAAGTCTAAAGTTACTTCCATGTTCCTCAGCTGATTTTGGTATAATTTCAATAGAAGAATGAATGAAAATGAAAGCTTTGTCCTGTGGTCCATGAGGACCTATACCAGATTAGTAAAGAGAAAATATAAGTATGTGTGCTAATACTTAGTGGCCTAGAGTCCTCAAAATAAACAATAGCTGTGGCTTTAATCTCATACTGCAATCACATCAAACTTTCTATCTTTTAAACATGTGTATTAATAGAGCTATCTCCTCTCTTCGAACCCCACCACTGGCCCTTCCCTTACCCTTCTATTTTCTCAAATTTGTACACACTCCCTGACCCCCTTTGTTTAGGTATGAGCCACAAATCCTAAGTAAAGATAAACTTTACCAACTGGGAGTTTTTCCTTTAGAAAGCTCCCAATTGTTTTGACTGTTTTTGGAGTGTTTTTGGCTGTTTTGGTTTTGAAATGTGTTTTCTCAAATAAGCACAATATCCAGAATGAGTTTGCATTAAATGAATGAAAAATCGAATCAGTGGAAACCATTTGAACATGCATGTGCGGCATAGCTTTAAATAAAATTCACTTTATGAATCAATAAGTGAAATGGCAAAAAGGAGAGGTGGATATTATTTGAAAGATGACTGTTTAAACACAAAACCAACACAGAGGGAAGAGAGGTTTAGAAAGGTACAGAAAAAAAAATCCACACCAGGTAACACCAGAGGATGCAGGGCTACATTTGTCACTGAAGAATCATTGTTCTCTTGTGTCTGAATTCCAGTGCTTTCCAAATAGATGGGAAGATGATGAAAAATGGAGCAGCTTCTTTTATTTCTTCTTCTTTCCTCCTTGAATTCTAGTACGAGACAGTTCTCTGCCTGCCACCAAGGCAGAAAGCAGCACTTCGCTCACCTGCTCTTCAGCCTGGCAGGGTCCCACGCTCAGTTTTCCAGCATAGCTGCAGGGTGCTATTGTAATGACTCAGGGATGGTGCTGACAGCGTGGGCTGCCTCTGTGGCTGCGGGAGGGGAGCCAAAGAAGGTGTTGGTTTGATTCCTCTGCTGATCTCGGAGGTAAGGAGGAACTGATGAGCTTTTGATGTGGAGGATCCTGGTGTCCATCACCTGACAGTCAATCTGCATCATCACTTCGTAGTCCTGCCCATTGATCACATTCTCTGCAGGCAGGAATACACACAAAGAATAAATATTCAATAGAATGTGCATCTCTGCCATAAGCTTTAGCCCCAGAAAGACAGAAATGTGTTTTAAGCCTGTGAACTGTCAATAAACTTTCAAGGGTACAGAGGGACTCTCAGTCACTAAGCAGAGCTACAGGTGGGCAGGGTGCCAGGATGGCCTGTCCTCTCCCAATTCTAGCTCCCAAACAACCTCCATTGACTAAACAAGGGCTAAAGCAACTACCAGGGTTAATAACGCCACAGAGCATCTGTCCACAGACATCGTATATCTTGCATGCTTTCCGTGCAGTGTATTACTCTGGTTACAGTAACTGGAACAGAAGGGGTTTTTAGTGGGGAATACAGAGAATTCCTAAGTCCTCTTTCCTGCCTTCAACAATGGAAAGAAACAACTGTCAAAAGGACCAGCATTCCATGGGAATGGTAAGGAGACACTGGCCAAGTGTGCTTAGCTCCTATTCATCAGTAATATTTCTGACTTCATTAAGACACTTCCAACTACGAATGTAAAGGTTTGCCATTAGGAGCGCGAGGTACAGTGAAAACTGATAAGTTATAGACATCCGACAATTATGCTCTTTTCCAGAGATCACTTCTCTTCCATATTGAGGAGATCTTTATTTCCAGAGTTCCTGATTCCAGGCACAAAGTGTCAAGTACAATTCCAACATGGAATTAAAGGGAGTCTATAGAACTTGCAGGTAAGCTAGAGAGTGTGTGCAGAGGGAATGGGAAAACCATGCGGAGCCATGCTTTCTACATAAGGGGCAACTCATTATCATGAGTTTAAATACACACACAGACTATATTCCACTCCTACTTCCTACGAGGATAAAAGCTCTTGATTTTAGGGAGAGGACCAAATTACTCCCTGATTTGTAATTCTGGGTGGTCATTTTCCAACTTGTAGTCAATGAAACTTAGACATAAAACTGATGAGAAAATTATAAATAGATAAAATTTTGAAGCCCAGCTGAATAATCACAGCAATACAGTAAAAAGATGTGTGAACGTGGAAGAATTATGAGTAGGTAACAAGGCATCTGAGTTTGGCATTTTCATCCATGAATCCAGAGCAGGGTGTGGGGCTGGGGAAGAACTGCTGGCGACAGCCTAGTTCTGTACTGCCTTTCTACGAAGATGACACACAGCCAACCAATGATTTTTAAAATTAAACATTTGGCTTTTTCAAGAGAAAGAATTGAATTTAAATGTAGAATTATTTCTATTCTACTTTTTTAAAAAAAAAATTTAACTTTGACACTGAGCATGCCAAGCATTACAAATCTGGAGGAAGAAAATCCAAAGTCTGATATTTGATCTTCAGATTCCATTGTTACGTACAGGACAACTACGCTGTGGAGCTTGTCACTTAGGGAGCTAAAACAGGACTTTGGAGATCATCTAGTCCCGGGTGTCCTAAATTTGGGTCTAATTTACAGACTTCATGGAGTCTGGAAGTTCCCTGAAATCATATGCAAAGTTTTGTGTGTGCATGTTTTTGGAGAGAGAGGCCATCAGATTCTGAATGGGGTCTGTGGCCCCCAAAAGTTAAAAATTACTAGACAGTTCTAATCTACCAATTCTAAGTGCCTTGAGCAGATGATATATTCTATTTTAAATCCAACAGAATACATAATTCCTCCACTTCTGTTGGTCACTCATTTGTTCCAATGTTTAAAATAGTCTTCATTGATGATAAATTTCCCATTACCAGTCTTGAAAATCTCTTCCATTATAGTTGAAGTTAATTTCCTTCTTTCCCAGCCTCAGCAGGGATGAAGAACAGCTGGTTGCTGCTACGTATTAACTAACCCTACCTATTCTTTAAGACCACTGTTACGGAAGCTTAACTCCAATTTCACAAGTACGGCTGCTTTGCAATGGCTATTACTTATCTTTACAGAAATAAATTTGAAAGTCTATAAGTTAGCCAATGTTTCTTATCACAGTGTTTTCCAAAAAGTAGGAGATGAAAGAAAGAAATCTTGTTAATGTGCTTGGAGTCATTTCATTTAGGACACGTGACTAAGTTCAGATTTCAAGGCGCCACACCAGTCATTTCCTTTTGGAACCATAGTCCCTCTCTCCCCATTTTAGAAAAACTGAAGGGCTGTGTGTGTGTGTGTGTGTGTGTGTGTGTGTGTGTGTGTACGCGCATGCACTGTGGAAGACCAAATAATGGAAAACACATGTATCAGAGACATGCAATACACATTACTAATTTTTACTGGTTTCCTGGATTAACTCAGAATCCAGATGACAGTTTAAGATCAAGACCAAGTTCTCTAATACAGCCCAAACCACCTGCAGAAGTCATTAGAGCCCATGTGCCTGTTATAGTTTAAACTGATAACTGGGGTTTTTAAAAGCTTTAAATATGAAGAAGAGATGGAAAACCTGGGAATATAAGCTCAGATGCTTTGAGGAACATGTAAAGCTGTGATCTGATTCCAAGACTCAGGAGTTCCTAGCCATGGTTGGAATGGCAATGTCATCTTAAGCCCAACCAGAAGGAGACTCAGGCTAGGTTTGGTCTAGGTGGCTTTAAAATGGGATCTCTTCCTCACACTCTTCTTCTGAAGGTAACAAATTCTGGACCAAGGAAACTATCAGCATTGCTAGAAGACGACTCTACCAGATAGCATGTGAATGCCTGAAGCTGAAGTCAGGAAGCTCCTTGACAAGTTGGATAGTTCAGTGTTTGGGGTAACATGCCATTAGGAGTCCCAACATAGCCACACCTCTATAAAGGATAAAGGAGTCACAGCAACATTCTCTGGTCTACTCTATGAGACATTATAAAAAGGTTCTTTGAGTGGCTTAGTACTAACACCCTTGGACAGTTAGTGAGGCAATCTCATCATTACTGATGAGGCTTTAATGATTTTAATTAAAGGAGGACACAATTTTAACAAAATTAAAGGAGGGCCACCAGCTTGTGGTAACTCACGATCTTCGCAGGTCCCTCCCCTGGGTGGCTGGGCATCTGTTTATACAGTACGCACCCAGGAGCAGCAGAGAGCCCCCAAAACTCCTCTTAATCGTGGCAGATGAAGCTCCTGCTACCCTTTACTTTAAGGCTTTGAGTTCCGGCCACCCCTGGGAAGAAAGGCACCTTCAATCATTGCCTACAATTTGCCCGTCAGTGTGAATAAAAATTATCAGATCAAGTTTTAACTGCGGAAACAGAGAAGACTCTGGCTTAGATGGGAAGGAAAGGAAGGTCTCCTGAAGGAAAACACAGGCAGGGATGTGAAACACTGAGGATGGACCACACCCTTTCATTAAGGACCAGGTCTTCACTGCTAATATGCAGGGCTCTAGTAAAGAGAAAGCAGTAAAATCATGGGTTTTATGACAAAACAGAACATGGTCAACATTAGATCAGCGAGTTGTGAGAGCTGAGTTATGTGCAAAGACTGATGAACCATTTTTGTAAATGTAAATTTAATGAAAAAAGACCATGACTTATTTAGGAAAAATAGAACCAAATGGAATAGTACTGGAGTGAAAACGTTAAAGGTTCACTCTTCCCTCAGCACACATTTGGGCACTGCACAAATGGTTCAAATCTTATGTTCTGGGCTTTCTGAGTAAACAAGAATGAGATAAACACTGAACTGAGTCAGGAAACGGGTATAAAATATGATTAATTCAAATTCAAAATTAATCAGGCAAATAAAAAGGAAAGAGCTAAATGGCTTCAAACATGAGCAGTAAACTATGATTCTGAATGCCCAGAAGGGTTGGAGAAGCCAGAAAAACTGTCTGGACATTGGAGGTGGAAAAACTCTAGGCAATGTGGAATTTCAAACAACCTGTTAACATGCAATAACTGAATTAAGCATGGCCTGCCAAGAGACTGTTAGCTGGGAGATGACTAACACACAAGCCAGAACCTTGACCATAAACAATTAAATATCTAAAAATTTCACACAAAGTTTAATATTAAAAAGTGGTAAGACTTCACCAGTACTTTGCAAAGAAGCATAAATAATGAGATTTCTATTCAGAATCAAACACTAATCCTAAAAAGAGGTAGCTTTCTCTGTGTAAAGTAGGCTGGTGACAGGCAGTGCTGCTGAATATGTGCCTGAATCCCCTGGGGTGTGGGATACGCATGTGTGGGGCATGGAAGGTAAATAAATATCAACTCACACATGGACCATGACAGACACCTTCAAAAAGAAAGAAAGAAAGAAAGAAAAGAAAGAAAGAAAGAAAGGAAGGAAGGAAGGAAGGAAGGAAGGAAGGAAGGAAGGAAGGAAGGAAGGAAAGGAAAAACAAGGGAGGTGGGAATACAATGAACAAGGAAATGGCAGAATGCCATGTTTTTACTGTGGTTTCTAAGAACTTCCCTAAGTTAACTCTACTATGCCATTCTTTTTTTTTTTTTTTGAGACGGAGTCTCATTGTCTCCCAGGCTGGAGTGCAGTGGCACGATTTCAGCTCACTGCAAGCTCCGCCTCCCGGGTTCATGCCATTCTCCTGCCTCAGCCTCCCAAGTAGCTGGGACTACAGGCACCCACCACCATGTCTGGCTAATTTTTTGTATTTTTAGTAGAGACAGGGTTTCACCATGTTAGCCAGGATGGTCTTGATCTCCTGACCTCGTGATCCACCCACCTCGGCCTCCCAAAGTGCTAGCATTACAGGCGTGAGCCACCGCGTCCAGCCAGCCATTCTTACCTCTAATTTTCAATCTGAGTCCTGGTTTTGACCATCCCTACACACCATGCACTGCATTTCTGTTAGTATTTTTTTCCTCTGCTTGGCAAACAAACAAACCCCCTCCTTTCCTGCTCTTTTCTGCCCAGTCTAGTTTTCTACTTAGTTCAATTCTGTTAATTCTCTGAGGCCCACTTCTTCGAAACCTTCCATAGGAACTCCAGTATTGATCTTTTCCCTTATAACCAATTTATAAATGTTCCATTTAATTGAATAATGTTAAAATACCTTTAGAAATGAGGTTTGGCTCCCTTAAGAAGTGGCTGGCAAAAATTGAGGTGGGGTGAAATTGAAGCTGGTAGGGGAGGGTGGTAAAACTAGAGCCCCTCACTCATAAGTGGGAAGAACGCTGAGTAACAGTCAAACTGCAGATGGGGTAAGTGCTTTCAAACTGAAGAATCTTTCTGGAGGCTTAAGGGAAAACACATGCATGGGGCAAAGAGCTTCTAGCCACCACTATGTATTCCTTTTGCTGAAATAAATTAAAAACAGTTCCTCTGACAGGAGAGATGTAGGATGGGAAGTGTCCAAAGGCAGGGAGGGGAAAAAAGAGAGAGCACGAGTTTGACTGTGACAGAGCAGAATTTGTTCACTGTGATAAGGGTATTGTGGACACTGGACAATGAGGATTCAGATAAGGAGAGCTTGTCTAGTTAGATGATCTATAATGATGTCACAGAACAAATGTATGGGCCTCACTAGAACAGTGTATGTAAAAACCACCAACCTTCCAGGGCACTCTAAGTGGTCATGATGATTGAAGGGTATTACTATAATTTAGTGAGCAGGGGCCAGGGCTGCTGGCTGTTCTGTGACACACAGGGATAGTCCCATATGACAACTGTTCTGTATCTCATATAATTCATGCAGGTTAAAAAGAAATTTGATTATTACTAAATTAGTCTAGAAGCTCACTGTTTTAAATTAAATATAAAGTACTTTTACATGGGTTTAATATACCCTAAATTTCCAGGAATGAAACTACTGAATAATAATTTACTTAAGAAACACTTCGTGTTTCTGTGTGCTAAACACTGCTCATCTAATTCTTGTAACAAGCTCCTAAATGAGGAAGAATTATTATTATTCCTATTTTGTAGACGAGGAAATGAAACATGGAGACATCATGTGACTAGCCTCTCAGCTGGCAAACGGCCGGAGAGATTCAAACCTAAGCAGTATGGCTTCAGAATCCATTCTCACCACCATTCCACTTTTCTGGGAGTATTGTTTTTGTCTGAATTCAATCAAGAATTGTGTATCATTTCAGAAAATCACATCACCTATGGTCAAAGATGCTCTTGATATCTGGGTCACCATCAAGAACACCTGGATCAGTCCATATTTGTTACATTCACAGTGACAGTGCAGATCAGTGTAAGCATCTGACTTGTTCACTGTCTCCTAAGGATAGAAGCATTATGATATATTATATATATGTATATATATAATGCCTGAACATGAAATATTCATTAATTCAACAAACATTTAGTGAATTCCTACCACATGACAGGCACTGGGGGACACAGTAGTGAACAAAACAGAAAAAAAAATCCTGTCCTCATGGAGCTTAATTCTTATAAAAAAAGAGAGTGAGAGGGTGGATATAGAAAATAAAGAAAATCAGTTAAGTGTAGAGAATGATGAATAAGTGTTATCGGGGAAAAAAGCATGGAAGGTGATTAGGGAGTGAGTGTGGAGAGTAGCTTGCAGTTTTAAGTGCGGGGACCACGGGAGGACCCTCTGAGAAGGTGACCTCTAAAGACCCAAGGAGGCAAAGGGAGAAGAGTTGCACACACAGGTCTGAGTTTCCAGGAGGACATTTTAGTGGAGAGGACTGGCAAGCAGTAAGAAATTGGGGTGAGGACTGATACTCTGCAGAGAAAACAGGGCTAGAACCTGTAGGTTTGGGAGTTATCTGTAGAAAAGAGATAGATGGAACCCTGGGGCCATAGGGTATCACTCTTGGGGAGAGAATACTGGGAACACTTGTGTTAAGAAGGAGGGGTATAATGGGAAAAGAGAAGGTTGTGGTTCCATCAGCTAATTGGGAGAGCACTTCTAACTGAGAAACCACACTCAATTTGTAACCTTCACTAATTCATTCAACAATTATATGAGCACTGATTATAGACTGGTAATGGCCAGGTACTGTTACAGACTCATAAAGATTTAGATTTTGAATCCAAATTAGACAGAGGGAGGATTGCCTAAAGGAAAATGGACACCACAAAATGGATCCACAAAACCGTAGTCAACATTTGCTGAGTGGCTTAAGAAACTGGGAGGAATTACAGAAGATGAGTTTTTTTCCCTTGTGCAGCTTACTGAAGTTCTGTGAAAGCAGAAATTACATCTAAAATACTGGTAAACCATCAAGCAAATGCATTTCCTTAGGTCTTCTCTTATGACCAAAACTCTAGTAGCACCCCCAAATCATATCTGCTCTTTTCCTTCATAGTGTCTGTTACAAAGTGTAATTAAACTTTGGCTTATTTGCTTATTTAATAATGTGTGTCACCCCCACTAGATTATCCACTCCATAAATTCAGGGAGAGCATCTGTTTTGTTCACCACTACATACCCAAAGCTAGCACAGTGCCTGGCACCCAGCAGATGATGAAAATATAGAACACAACCTTCAGTACTGAGAAGGCTGTCCTCTAACACTTGCTAGTCAAGTCATCAAGAAATCCTTTGCTTTCTGAGAATTCAACCATTCTTGGCTCCAACTTGAAAAAGTGCCATCCCAGAATAGTTCCAGAAATGGTGGTTTTCTGGATTTCTAATATCCTCAAATACAAATTTAGACAATACTTTGTTAGGACTTTGTCCCTAAAACACAAAGTCACTTCTCTTCAACCTCAAGCTTATCTTTTGAATTCATAACCATCAACGACTCTTTGAAAGGTGACCCGATGACATTTCTCCCCTGGGAAATTTAGCAGCCTATGCTACAGAGGTCTAAGCTATATATGATCAAGTTCCTATAATATTTTCAATCAAGTTTAGCTCCCCTAGGGCTTTTGATAGTCTTCTAGGACTATTTCAGGAAATCTGGCTAATTCCATTAAAGTTCAAAGACTAATGGTACTAGATTTGCTTTTCACTGGACCTGGCTACTCTTTGCAAAAAAATGCTGCCCACAACTGTGGGAGGCTTCTCCGTTAGATCACATAAAAGAGTACCCTTTCATCGATCTCAAACACTTCCTGAAACACCATTAAAAAGAATATGACTAACAAAATTATTATTCATTTTCTTCAAATTGAGTTTCTAGACTACCAAACTGACATCTGATTATGTAGTTACAATTAGTGCCTCAAAAACAGAAAACAAGTGAACTTCAGGTATGTGTACAAAGGGGCCCATGAGAAGACCGGGTTGGGGTAAAAAATCATTTTGAAGGCTGAGTGAACTAGCCCTGGAACCTGATTTACTGTCCTAAACACAGCTTGGAGGTTTAGCCTGGGGTCGTCAGCCAACATGAGGAATGGCCTATTACTTTCTGGCTTCTAATAATTAAATCACTGGTACCACGTACTAGAAAACTGTTTTATGTCACAATCTGAAATTCAAGACCCATAAAAACTAAACCAATGTTCAGAAGCACGTCCCTATAACATCTAGTAACCACGAAATAACTACCCTGAAGACAGATTAAGGACCAAACCTCTGCAATTACTACCCGTTAGGCCAAAGAGTACTCTTTCTTCTGAAAAACTATGGCTCTTTAATTGCATTTAAAATCAAGAGATGGGAATTACATGTTCTTCTCAGAGTATCAAAATGGCATTCTCTGCAATATCTCTGCCCATTGTGTTGGGCAGTCTCAGCTTCTACAAGGAATCACTGAATTCAAATTCTAGAGCATGAAGGGACTTTAAAGGATAAGAGGACTGATACTACCAAATTACTCTCTGCCTATTAAAAAGTCTGGCACACGTTTTACTGATAAAATGGAATCTTAAAATATTTTCGATAGTTGTCACACAACGCTACGAATATTCAGGGGAAAAATGTATTCAAAGGCTAGAATAACTGCCTTAAGTTAAAATGATTGAGATCTGACATGACATTATAATTTTAGACCAAATTATAAACAGAATTCTCTTATATGCAGTCAGGAAGCAGTCTGTATAACATTGAAGACAACTGTTCTTCAAATTTGTGTTTTCATAGGAGGGAGTGTCTCTTCCTGCTATGATTTGGATATTTGTCCCTCCAAATCTCATGTTGAAATTTGATCTCTAATGTTGGAGGTGGGGCTTAAGAGGAGGTATTTGGGGCATGGGACTGATCTCTCATGAAGAGGTTAATGTCCTCCCTCAGGGGTGAGCGAGTTCTTGATTTATTAGTTCCCATGGGAGCTGGTTGTTAAAAAAAGTCGGGTATCTTCCCTCTTTCTCTTGCTGCTTCTCTTATCATGTGATTTCTGTACACACAGGCTCCCCTTCACCTTCTGGCCATGAATAGAGGCAGCCTGAGGCCCTCACCAGAAACAGATGCTGGCACTATGCTTCTCGTACAGCCTGCAGAACTGTGAGCTAAATAAACCTCTTTTCTTTATATATTACCCAGCCTCAAGTATTCCTTTAAAAGAACACAAAACAGACTTACTACCATACCCACACAGGTAATAAAGCCTGTTGGAGGACAAAGAAACAGGTTGGACACCCCCATTACCAAACTCCTGAGGCCTCTCAGACACATCTACTTCTGTGCCTCAATTCAACTCAGACACACTCCTAGCAGTAATCACACTAGAATATCAGTTCCTGATGGGCAGGCATTTTTATCTCTTTATTCACCACTGAATCCCTAGTCCTTGACACACAGAAGGCACTCAATAAATATGTTTTGGAATACATGAATGAATGAGGCCTTTGTTGTGTAGAAATGGTCCCATAGGAGGCTGATTTAAAGAGGGTGTGGGTGACAGTGATCTCCTCTGCTAAACTCAAGAAACTGAGCTTAGCATAAGTCAGCTGCCGCAGGAGAGACAGGTTGTCCCATAGATTCAGTTTTTAACTAGATAATTCCTTTCCCTTCCAAAACAGGGTGAGAGTGGGGTTGAATACAGGGTGGAGACCAGGCTTACAAGTCAATGTATGAAACATTATTTGCCATGCTGGGTCTCATTTTCTCCACTGTCAGCAGTTCTCAGTCTGCATTGAACTTGGCTGCTTTTTAATCATATAATGTGCAGCAAAGCCTAGACGTTTGAGTACATTCAAGTGTTTACTTCCTTCAGTTCCTTACAACTGATCATTTTGTAGGCCTACATAAGTGAAACCAAGGAAACATCTTCATAAGTGTCTGGATTTATAAATAGTTTTATTGCTCCATTTAAGTTCTGCAACATGCAGCCCTACATGCCGGCAAGTTTCATTAACAATAGGTAAGGCCAAATATATGTTGAGAACCTGAGATCGCGAATTCAATCTCATCCTTAGACGGAATCTAATCGCCTGTTGAGTCATTTAAAATTTTACTTTAAAAAAATTTTTAAAAATGTAAATTTTAAGTTTATCTTTTGAAAATAAAGGTGGGGACAACAGGATTCTTTAAAATCTTGCTTAAAAGACTAATACAGATACTACTCTCAGCAATACAATCATGGGAAAAAAGTAATTGATGACTGCCTTCTTTAAACAATTCTTATAAATGACTGAAGCTCACTTCGGTATTTTCAATATTCACTTTACTCCTGCAAATGAAGTGACCAGAAAAGATTAATTCTGGAAAAGATGGGTTAAAGGATTTTCTCTTTTGCTACTATTGGAAACCGATCTAGAAAAGTTGTCTAACAAAGTACGAAGAAAGGATCTCCATATTATTCAGATAAAAAGTACTGGAGGATTCATGATTGAACAGCTAGTAGGGGTCACGACCAAGTACAATTAAGGCACTGCTCTGCCATGAACTGATAATCCAAACCAAAAACATTAGGAACGTACCCTTTCTTCAGAGTCTCAAAAGGAATGGCTTAAGGTACTTTGGGAGGCTGAGGGGGGGTGGATCACTTGATGTCAGGAGTTCGAGACCAGCCTGACCAACATGGCGAAGCCCCTATCTCTACTAAAAATACAAAATTAGCCAGATGTGGTGGTGCACGCCTATAATCACAGCTACTAGGGAGGCTGAGGCAGGAGAATCGCTTGAACCCGGGAGGCAGAGGTTGGTAGTGAGCCGAGATCATGCAATTGCACTCCAGCCTGGGCAAGAAGAGCAAAACTCTGCCTCAAAAAAAAAAAGACATGGCTTAAGGACTATGGAATATTTTTGATTTCCATAATATGAAATAATTTGGAATATACTATCCTGCACATTAAATAATTGTTCCATTCTGTTAATTCTGATATACTACTACTTAAGCATATAAATAGCAACATTTATGACTCTGATAAATGCTTCCTTTTTTAGAAATTATCAAGATTTCTGAATTATTATAAAATGGATATAGACAAGTCATCTCTTGCTATGATTACACTATTATTCTGAGCCATAAAAACGAATTCTTCTTTTTAGCAGGTGACAAAGACTCTCCTTAAACTAACTCTAATCAGACTTCCCTAAGCCCCCTGCTCAAATGGGCCTGACCTTGGGCTTCCCTCTCGGTCCTCATAGAATGCAGTCTGAGCAAGAATCCGGCTAAAGTTTAACAAAAATCCTCCACCCTTGGTATCTGATTACCCTCGACATCTAATCACCCTGGCCTGCCTTCAGCAAGAATTCTGCTGAGTCGGTCTAGCAAGAATCTCCCTTACCTTTGACGTTTCCACTTAGTAATTTTCCATCTACTGACCCCCACACCCTGCTCCTTGGCTATAAATCCCTACTTGTCCTTGTCGGAGTCAGACTCCAGTCCAATCTCTCTCCCACACTGCAAGACTCCACTGCAGTAATCCTTGTATTGTTTACATAGCCTCCCTTGAATAAAGTCCTCTCTATTGTCTTCAACAGTGTCATGAATAATTTTTCTTTAACTCAAGGAAATCACTGCTCTTAGTCCTATTTCTATTTCTTTCAGAAAATGGCAGCAGTAATTCTTACACATATACTGAGTGAATTCTGGTATTACAGCTCTGTAGGTAAGAAACCAAATGGTATTTTAGAAAATTGAAAAGTGAATTAACCATAAAATGCTCTGATCAATAAATGTTGTATCTTATTTACTTAGGAAAGAGTAAGAATACAGAGTGAAGGATAACAGCCAAGGATGGAGTTCAGGGGTGAGAAGTTTCTTGCTCTCATTTGTTTTAGAAACTAAATTCACAAAATTAGAGATTTTTTGTTGGTTTTTTAGAAGACCTGCCGCATTAAAAATTATAAATACTGAATGAAAAATGAGCACAATTGAGTAAATATCACATTCCAGTGTTCCATTTGACTGTGAAGATAACAAACACTGCTGAAAACCGAAAACTAGGCCTGCTCCATCCCCCAAGGGCCTTGCAGAATGTATGCAACACATGCTCTGAGAATAGCTTGGAGACCAAATTCCCAGAGATTCCTGGTTGTAACTATGGAACTCAAACCATAAAGAGATTTTTTAGCAAGGATGTCATTTTGACTTTTTGAACTCCAGAGAGTTTCTCATGCTCTCTTATGGAACAATTCCTAATAGGTGGCACTGATACAGCAAAAACATAGTCTTCCTGGAGGATCCATAGTTGTATCGCTGGAGTGTTAACACCAGGGTTAAAATCAAAGAGAATTCTTCCCCAGTCTCCTCCTAATATTCACTCCTGTTTGATAAAGACTCTGCAGGGGCCAGGTCTAGTGGCTCACGCCTGTAATCCCAGCACTTTGGGAGGCCAAAGCAGGCAGATTGCTTGAGTCCAGGAGGTCGAGAGCAACTGGGGCAACATGGAGTAATCCTGTCTCTATGAAAAATGCAAAAATTCGCTGGGCATGATGGTTTGTGTCTGTAGTCCCAGCTACTCAGGAGGCTAACACCTGAGCCTGGGAGATTGAGGCTGCAGAAAGCTGAGGTCTAGCCACTGCACTCCAGCCTGGGTGACAGACTGAGACCCTGTCTCAAAAAACAAATAAACCAACAAAGTCAGGTACTCAGTAGCATCTTATGTAAGTACTTAAGTGAGAGACACAGACATGTGCTCATCAAAGCAAGTGGCCAAGGGATGAATGTTCCAGGGTAGTATCAGGGCAGGGACTGTTCAGATGAGATGTCTAACCAAATTCCCAATTATTTGTGATCATTCATTGAGCTAGCATGCGTGAAATGCTTATACAACACAGTTTCTATCTTTAGGCAGTTTACAATCAAGTTGGTAGGTAAAATACATATGGAAGAAAAATACTAGTAACAGTTCACAAGACCAGATATGAAACATTACAGGAAAATACAACAGTATGCCTATAACTAACACAAATTAACAAACAGTAAACTTGTTATTAGGATCCCATTTGTAGTTATATTGTAAAAGATAATTATAGTATCTCACAGTGAAAAGTCATTCAAGAATAAACACAGTAAGGATGGGATGGTGTTTTGGAAACTGCAAGACTTATCTGTGAAGTCCAAACATACCGGACTGGCATAGTGACAGCAGTAATGATTATAGTAAATTAAGGAAATTTCTGTCCAAACAAGGAAATTAATAGAACTGCCTTTAACCAAAGTGCAGATATATAAAAGTGCTTAAGGGTAAGGAGAAATAAATCTTTCTGGAGCAAATGGGAATGGAATAAGAAGAAGGTGACTGAGGGCATTGGTGTTTTGTTTTATTTTGTTTTCAAATAAATGCTTTGGTTTAAATTACTGATAGGATCCCAACTTCTGTAATTAACTTGCCGTTCTTACTTCTGCAGACTTGTTCTATCTTGCCATCATTTGCAGGTTCACTTTATCATAAGCCATGTGCAGCATATAATAGAAATGAGAATTATAAATCTTACTCAAGTTGTGTATTTAAGAGCTAGTATGTGTAAAGGAGCTTGGGGCAGTGCCTCCTATTCTTAAGGATATGGACACCACCTCAAGATAACTGTATTTTACTCTTTACAGAGGGAATTTTTAATGAAGAAATGAACCAGGCTGAGATACAATGCCGAACACTGCATTTAACCTTCTTTATCAAAACTTGTACAGAGCTGGATAACCAGTGGCCTGACTTATTGGTGCACTTCTTTTAGGTCTGATTACCACATGCAGATTTAATTCAGAGTGGCAAAGAGTGCTAGGCCATGTTGTACAAACACTTCCTTTCCTGATCCCCAGACACTATTATTGCTTATTTAGTTCCCCGGCCTTAAGTGGTCCTGCCTTCCGGTTTATTTGCCCACTGGATAACTCTGAGGAGGCAGTGGTGAGCGCTTCCTTGCAGCAGAGGCTGCATGAGATCAGATCCTCGACATGCTTGCTGATCCTACAATATAACACAGTGAGATGACAAGCCTATGTTTTGCACAAATGTAGGGGAAAGAATCAAACAGATGGTAATGATGATAAAAGGAGAGTTACAGAAATACTCATGTGTAGTTTATCTACAGAACAAACTGCATACCTTGTATGCATAGAACTGAACAAATTACAAAGAAAACCAGGCATTTCATTCATCCATGAGATGGATTCAAGATTAGAGCTGTGAAGAGCTCTGAAATGACATAGTCCCTTCATTGTGGACATTAAGAATCTGAGGTCCAGAAACACCTGGGTTTATTTTAAGTTCTGTAACTTATTCTCATTATTCCTCTGCTTGGCGACAGTCCAAGGGAAGGACTGCTCTTCATCCTCTATGATATGATGAAAAAATTATTATCCTCTATGATACTGATGAAAAAATTGATGAAACAATTATTTTAAAAGTGCAAATTACATAAAAGTACCTTATTTAGCTGAGTTTTATTTCAGAACATTACTTACTTTTTCTGATTCTGGCCTAACTGGGCTCCAAACTGCATGTGGATCAGAAGACCAGTCTTGGTTTTAGCTCTGATGCTACTACACCGTATCATTTTGGGGAAACTCACTTAGCTTCTTTGACTTTCTATCTTCTAATCTGTTTTCATTCATCAAATATTTATTGAGTGCCTGCTATGTGCCTAGCATGTTACAGGTGCTGGAGTGGAGAAGTGAACAACAAAACAGATGAAAGCCCTACCCTCCCAGCATTCACATTCTAGTGAGCAGACAGTAAGCAAGAGAAGTAAGTAAATATACAGTATGTTTGAAAATGATAAAGACTAAGGATAAAACTAAAGCATGGAAGGTGGATATGAAATGTTAGGGCTAGACTGGAATATTGGAAAGAGTGGTCTGGGAAGTCCTGACCAGCAAGATGGCTTTTTTGTGTGCGTGAAAAGGTGATTTTTTGTTCAAGACCTGGCAGAACTGAGGGAGCTAGTCAAGCAGGTGTCTGGGGAGAGGGCATTACAGATAGGGGAAACAGCAGGTATAGAGGCCCTGAGGCAGAAGCGTCCCCTCAGTATCTGAGGAATAGTAAGAGGACCAGTGTGACTGAAGCAGAGAGAATCAAGGGAGGAGTAGGAGGCAATGAGGCTGGAGAAGAAACCAGCGGACCTTACAGGTTGTATTAGTCCGTTCTCACACTGTTATGAAGAAATACCTGAGACTGGGTCATTTATAAAGGAAAGATGTTTAATTGACTCAAAGTTCCACATTGCTGGGGAGGCCTCAGGAAACTTAGAATCATGGCAGAAGGTAAAGCAGAAGCAGGCACCCTTTTCACAAGGGGGCAGGACTGAGTGAGTACAAGCAGAAGAAATGTCAGACGCTTATAAAACCATCAGATCTCGTGAGACTCACTATCATGAGAACTGCATGGGGGAAACCGCTCCCATGATCCAGTTACCTCCACCTTGGTCCCAACCTTCACATGTGGGAATTATAATTGAAGATGAGGTCTTGGGGCTGGGCGCGATGGCTCATGCCTGTAATTCCAGCACTTTGGGAGGCCGAAGCGGGCGGATCATGAGGTCAGGAAATCGTGACCAGCATGGCTAACATGGTGAAACCCCACCTCTATTAAAAATACAAAAATTAGCTGGGTGTCATGGTGCGTGCCTGTAATCCCAGCTACTTGGGAGACTGAGGTTGGAGAATCGCTTGAACCCTGGAGGCGGAGGTTGCAGTGACCTGAGATCGTGCCATGGCACTCCAGCCTGGGTGACAGAGTGAGGCTCTGTCTCAAAAAAAAACAATGATGTTTTGGTTGGGGACACAGCCAAATCATATCACAGGTCACACAGATTTGGGCCTTTATCCTAGATAGATGTGACACAGTTGGAAGGTTTGAGCAGTCACATCATGAACGGACTTAAATTTTAATAAGATCACTTTGATTAGTGACTTGCTTATTTCAAAGTATGTGATAATCACTCATATTTCCAAAGTTCTTAAAGATTAAATATGACGACGTTTGTGAAGGACTTTCAGGATGTCAAGTGATATAAAATGGGAGTAATTGTTATTGTGTGGAGTCAGTGTGTGTGGCACAGTGGAGAGACATCAGGCTTTGGAATTACAGACTTCATCTATAACATGGGGATGTTAATATCTAACCCATAGGGTGGCTGCAAGAGTTAATAATGTCAAGTACTGTCCCTATCACATGCACACACACCTCTGAACACAGCAAGAACTGAAAGGTGTCACATTCTGGATCACAGGAAAGAGCCCTAGGAATCAGCCATCCTGGGGTCTAGCCCTTACCTTCCACTGCCTCACAGTCTTACGGAGAAGAAATAAACTGCATTCTTCATAGTTTGCTCATTTTCTTCATCTCCCCAATGGATGGGGGTTAACAATGGCTGCTGTTTTCCTGTGGTGGTGTGAGGGCTGAGGAGTTAATGCTTGTAACACCACTGTATGAAATGAGATACTGCAGAGTGTTTCTACTGTTAATACAAGTGTGACTAAGACTTACATTAAGGAGGAAGTGAAAGAACCCAGAGAAAGCTGTTGTATTGGAAACAACGTAGCTTTATTTTGAAAACATTACCCAGAGTCATTTCAGTTCTATGACTTAGTGGGAAAAAAAAAAAAAAAAAAAAAAGATAAAGAAGAGGAAGAGGAGGAGGACATGACCGAAGAAGACAAAGAAGACAGTGGATGAGAATGATGACAAGCTCGTAGCGGCAGATCTCTATCACACAGTGGGAACGGTTCCAAAGGGGAAAATTTGGCAAGGACTAAACTTACTTTAAGTCATCATTTAGTGCTAAGAAAGCACTAAAAATTTGGCAAGTTTCTCATCCCTTTTTCATTTTTAAGACAAGTTATCCTAACCTGCTTCTTATAACAGCACTTCTCACCAGAATCCTTGACATCTCTTCTTTCTGTACTTCTTAATAAAAACCCTGGGGCTCCTCCTGACTAAAAACAACTAGAATCGCCATGCAGTTCATATGGGTCACCATTCTTCTCTAAGGGAGCCCGGCTAAAGAACTGAAAACTGGGAAAACTGGGTTGGTTTATGATAGCAAATGCAGGCCATAAACTTTCTTAAAAGAACCTACCTTTCTTGGGATTTTTTAAAAACCAAGATTTTAAAGCAGAGAAGGCAAGTCTAAGTCCACACAACTTCTTCCACAGACCAACAGTGACTTGTTACTTTTACACTACACAAAGCTACCTAGACTACAGCTGGGCCTCACAAACCCCAGACAACTGTAAAGTTCAGTCAACACCCATATTTTTGCACTATCAGGCATTGTGTAATCCTAACAGAGCAATGAATATGTTCAATTTAACCTTTATTTTTTAAGCAGGGACTAAAAATACACAATTTATATATAGCACAGCAGATTCAGTTGATAGGGTACAATAAACAAAGCCTTTTCTCAGATATGTAAGGCAGAGGTGATGCTCTCCTAATGGGAGTTTGTTCCTATGATCAATATGATTCAATTACATAAATATTTACTTAGCAGCTATTATGTGTTGGGCACTGAGAGATGAGTAAGACCTTGCCCCCGACCAAGGCGCTTGCCATCTAGGAAAAGAGGCAGCTATGTAAACTGACATCATCCAGGATAGGTGTGATACAGGTATGCATATCATTCAACGAGAATAAAGAGGAAGGTGCCTACTTTGCCTGGGGATGTGGAGAGGTGACAAAGAAGATTTTCTGGCCAGGCACGGTGGCTCATGCCTGTAATCCCAGCACTTTGGGAGGCCAAGGAGGGCGGATCACAAGGTCAAGAGATCAAGGCCATCCTGGCCAACATGGTGAAAGCCCATCTCTACTAAAAAATACACAAAAATTAGCTGGGCATGGTGGCACACGCCTGCACTCCCAGCTACTTGGGAGGCTGAGGCAGAAGAATTGCTTGAACCCGGGAGGCAGAGGTTGCAGTGAGCCAAGATTGCACCACTGTACTCCAGCCTGGGCAACAGAGGGAGACTCTGTCTCAAAAAAAAAAAAAACCTGAAGGAGGTGACACTTGAAACTAAAGGATTCTTCAGCCAGGTCTGAGGTGGGGGAAATTCTAGAGAGGGATAAGCATTAGTAAATACATCAAGTCATGAGGTATGTTGTGCCAGGCAGTACTGAAATACAAAATATGAGTGGAAAGTGGGAAAATGAGGCTGGAGAGATAGAAAGAGGTGGTTCACATAGAGTTTAGAATTTATCCCAAAGGCAATGAGGAGACAGAGGAAGGTTTTAAGGAAGTGAGAAACAGGATGGGATATGTATTTTATTAAAATAAGTCACTGGTGGTAATGTGGAAGATAGATCTGAAGAGAAGTGGTTGGACTTGGAATCCATTTTGAAGCTAAAGTTAATAGGATTGGCAGATGGATCAGAGGTGGATGAAAGAGAAGGCGAGGAATCAAGATTGCTCTAAGTTTCTGGCATGAGCACCTGGGAGACCTAAGATGGGTAGGAGTTTGGGAAGAAAAGTGAAGAGTTTAATTTTGAACATGCAGGTGTTCGAGAATGTTAGGGAGGCAGCTGAGGAAAGAGTCCTGAACTCAGGAAATAGCTACAAATCTGGGAGACATTAGCTCACATATAATATTTAAAGCCATGTGTGGCAGAAACTGCTCCCTGTCCTCCAAACTCCATCACTCTCTTTTTCCTCTAGCAAAAGAACTGCTCCATTTTAGCTGGAAGCCATAGCTACCTACCTAAAGACTACATTTGCTAAATTGTCTTCAACAAGTTATCATCATGTGACTCAGTTCTGGCCAAGCAGATGAAACATGAAACTTCTGAGTTCTAAAGGGAACGGATATGTTCTTCACTTCCTATTTTCTTCTTCCTGCTGGTTAGAATACTGACAGGATGCAGGGGCTGGAGTAGCCACCTGGGACCAGGAGATGGAGGCAGCATGTTGAGAACAGCAGAGTGCAGGAAAGAAAGAGCGTGGGTCTTCAGTACTAACAAGCTATCCTATCAGTCTTGGACCACCTCCCACACTTCTACAGGAAAAAGAAATCAACTTTCATCTTGTTTAGGCACCTGCATTCTGGGGCCTCTGTCATAGTAGCCTAAACTATATTGTAATTTATATACCATGTGATTGAATAAGACCACCTAATGTAAATGACGAGTTAATGGGTGCAACAAACGTAAATGATGAGTTAATGGGTGCAGCAAACCAACACGGCACATGTATACATATGTAACAAACCTGCACGTTGCACACATGTACCCAAGAACTTAAAGTATAATAATAATTTAAAAAAAAAAAAAAAAAGATCACCTAGGCAAAAGACTAGAGGGTCTAGGCCTTGGGATATTTCAATGTACAGGGTTTGGAAGAAGAGACAGAGTCAAATGAGACTGAGAAGCAGCAGCTAATGAAATAAGATGAAAAACAAAACTAGACAAGTGGTCTCAGTAGAAATCAAGTAAATAAAGTATTCCAAGGTGATGTCAAATGTTGCTGCGAATAAGATGAGGATGCAGAAGATAATAATAGCATGACGGTGATGGAAACTTTGGTAAGTAGTTTCAGTGGAGTGATGAGATGAAAGCCTATTTGGAGTGGGTTAAAGAGAGAACAGCAGGACAGAAGGAGGGAACAGCAAGTCTAGATGAGTCTTTCAAGGAGTTGTGCTAAATAGGGTCCCAGAAAAGTGAGCTGGTGACTGGAGGGGAAACTAAAATTTAGGGAATTTTTTTAAAGTGAGCACTAATACTATCAAACCCACTGCCACGAAAAGTTTTACTAAAAAGCAAGACTTCTGAAATACAGTGAAGTAGTTACATTTTTATAAAGGAGTAATTCTCTCTTTAAAAAGATAATCGAAACTCACCTTCTTAAAGGAATGGCAGCTTTCCTCATAATAAGCTGTTAAACTTGAGATCTTTAAGGTTAGTATCACAACCTATTGCTACACTACAAATGGAAATAGTGGTGGTTTACGGAACTCATTTGGAAATCAGTGCCTACAACTTAAAAAAAAATATTTGTTACAGTGTGACAACTTTCTTCTGCTAACTGCTTGCCTGCCTTACATTTTTGGCACCAATGGGTAAAATCTTTCGTGAACTTTTCTCATCTGAAAAATATGACCATTTCCTTGAAAATCTTTATGCTTTTATGTTTCTCTGATATTCAAAGGGATATCTCTGATACTATGAAAATCACTAACATTTAGTAGGAAAGGAGATGCGGGGGGGGACTCTTAATTCTTCACACACAACACTCCATTTATAGGCAATTATTTCTTTAGATGTAATTCTAACGTATTCAGTTATGTGAGTCCAAAAGGCAAATCTATACTTGACACTAGCCAAAAGAGCCCTGTAATTTCTATTAGTAGCACAGAGTCTCATATAATACCTTAAACAAAAATGAGAGCAGAAGGTTTCATGTGAAAGATTCACAGACAGGGAATGGGATGAAGAAAGTGCACTCCAGGCAGGTGAACGGTAGATGCAAAGGCCCTGAGGTGGGAGTGTGCCTGGCATGTTCAGGGGACAGCAAAGAGGACTCTGTGCATGCAGAGGAGGAAGCAAGGGTAGAAGGCTAGAAAATGAGGTCAAAAAAGCAAGTGTGTTTGTGTACATGTGTGGGAAAGGGAGGCAGAACCATGTAGAGTTGTGCAGGCAATTGTCAGGGCTTAGCTTTGACTCTGAGTGAGATGGAAAGCTACTGGTAAGTTTTCAACAGAGGAGTGACATTATTTTTTTTATTATTATTATACTTTAAGTTCTGGGATACATGTGCAAAACGTGTAGGTTTATTACCTAGGTACACATGTGCCATGGTGGTTTGCTGCACCCATCAACCTGTCATCTACATTAGGTATTTCTCCTAACGCTCTCCCTCACCTTGTCCCCCACCCCTCGACAGGCCCCGATGTGTGATGTTCCCCTCCCTGTGTCCATGTGTTCTCGTTGTTCAACTCTCACTTATGAGTGAGAACATGCAGTGTTTGGTTTTCTGTTCCTGTGTTAGTTTGCTGAGAATGATGGTTTCCAGCTTCATCCATGTCCCTGCAAAGTCCTTTGTCTTCTTATAAGAGCAGTAATTCTATTCATGAGGGCTCTGCCTTCATGACCTAATAACCCCCCGAAAGGCTGATTTTCATATCATTACATTAGTGAAGAGATTTCAACATATGAATTTTAACAGGATACAAGTATTCCAACAGAGATGAATTATTTATGGTAATTATGGTGCTGAAGTAACCAGAGATAAAAGGCATTAAAGTGATTTTTTTTTTTTAATTGAGAGGGAGTCTCACTCTGTTGCCCAGGCTGGAGTGCAGTGGCACAATCTCTGCTTAATGCAACCTCCGCCTCCCGGGTTCATGTGATTCTCCCACCTCAGCATCCCGAGTAGCTGGGACTGACTAAAGGCGTGCCTCACCACACCTGGCCAATTTTTGTATTTTTAGTGGGAGTGACATGATTTAGGTCTTAACAGGATCACTCTAACATCAATGTTTTAGAAAGACTAAAGAATGCAAGGGTAAATACAGAAAATGTTAGGAATCTATTTCTGATGGTTTGGTCCAAAGTGGTAGTGCAAGAAGGTAAGAAGTAAGAGAGGTATGACTCAGGATGCATTTTAGAGTAGAGCCAGTAGAGTTTGCTGAGGGATTAGATACGGGATGTGGGAGGAAACAAAAGGGGTCAAGGATGACTGCAAGGAAAGTTTTTGGCTGTGCAAAGTGAAGGATGGATATGCTTTACTGTGACCAGGAAGAGAAGACTACAGGAGAAGGTTGAGGGTGGAAATCAGTTTGGTAAAGTGTGAACTGACAGGAATCATGGGTGAAGATATTTAACAGGCAGTTGGTTACATGCGGAGTTCAGGGATTAGAGTGGGTTTGGAGGTATACATTTTCCTTCCTGTTAAATATTTATAAAAATTTGAGTGTGGATATTAAACACACGCTGATTAAGTGCACAGCCAAGTCACTTACTGTCATAATTAGGGTCCCAAAACAGCTTGATAGGTAAGAAGAAAATGAGCATACTCCAACAAGATGAAATTTAATATGTCAAAATGTAAAATCCCATACGAATATATGATGAGAGAGATAGGGTAGAACAGAGACATGCTTGAAAAACATCTGTAACATTTTAAAGTAACTTAAAGAGTATAATAATTGGATTGTTGGCAACTCAATGGATAAATCCTTGAAGGGATGGATACCCCATTCTTCATGATGTAATTATTTCATGTTGCATACCTGTATCAAAACATGTCACATACCCCATAAATATATACATCTACCATGTACCCACAAAAATTAAAAATTAAAAAAATTAAAAAAGAAAAACATCTGTAGGTTTTAGTCAAGTGTAAGTTTGACAAGTCAAAGGTGAAATATAACTCTTCCTCAAATTCATGCCAACTAAGGTTGTGTTAAGAACACAACAAAAAAGGTGATAGTTCCATTCTCCACCTGCTAATTAACACACAAGTAGTAGTGTTGCGTTCCATTCTGGGTTGCTTTGAACCTAGACCATAAGGGAGCAGATGAAGAAACTGTATTTCTACGAGCAGATGTGGAGAAGATGTGGCATACAAAATGGCCATCTTCAAAGACCTGGTAGCCTACCACATGAGGACGGCATTAAGGCTTTTTCTCTGAGCCCTAAAAATACTGAATTAGAACCAATAATTGAAAAGCACAGATTCTGGAGCAGTAATAGAAATAAATTTCTAACATTTATAAAGGAAATTTAAAGCATTAAAACATTATTTCCTACAATCTCATATGAGAAAATTACAACAGAGAAAAGTGCCATTAAAATGGCACAACAGCAAGTACTTTTGCACCGACCTAATAATACAGCTAAGGAAGAGATGGGATTACACTTGTCTCTGTCTGTTCAGGTTGCTGTGACAAACTGTATACACAGGATGGCTTATAAAAACCAGAAATTTATTCCTCACAGTCTGGAGGCTGGGAAAAACCAGATCAAAGCACTGGCAGATTTAATGTCTGGTGAGGGTCCGCTTCCTGGTTCACAGATATTCATCTTCTTACTGTGTCTTCAAATGGCAGAAGGTGTGAGGAAGCTCTCCAGGGCCTATTTTATAAGAGCACCCCCATGCATGAGGGCTCTGTCCTCATGACCTAATCACCTACCAAAGGCTCCATATCACAGTATGGTAGGGATTTCAACATATAAATTTTGGGGGGCTACAAACACTTAATTTACAGGAACATCTATACCTACCTATCTCAAAAGTCCATGATTATATACAAGTCTAACTCTCTGTCTGTCTCTCTCTGCACTCCCTGGATATTTTCAAGTGTGTAAAGAGGATTAGGGCATTCTTATTAACAAACGGAATAAAAAATATTCCACCTAGTTTATAAGTACTTGCTAATCTAAAGAGCTTTGTGACAATGTTGTACCAATTACTGAAACCCATTTGCATCTGTCTTTCTTTACAACTGAGTGCAGTACCTACTAGATTTCTCTATAAAACCAGATTATCTATAATGAAAGGTCACTTGAATCAAGGGTAGGGAGAGAAGTAATTCTGTTTTGGGGAGGAAACTTCTTGGGAGTGGTTATCACAATGGGTGATGCCCCTAGAACAAAGCAGAGAATGTGAAAGTTGGTCACGACTCTTCCCCTGTTTCTAGGAAAACATGGGTTACCTTAGGAACATGGATTTAACGCTCTCAGTGGTAGAATGATCTTACTCCATGGAAAACAATGCATTTATAACATGCTAAGTGCCATGAAAACATATCTGTTCTTTCCATAAGCATGTGTAAAATACAGGGGGAAAAAATCACTAGCTTAAAAACAAGAGGAAAAACAATTAGAAGGGAGTTTAGAAGAAGCAGAAACACTCAAATGGTATCTACTATGGAAGAAACTTAGTTGAACCCAGGATTCTGAGAATTATGGGACTTTACACAGAGGGAGTTGGCCATACACTTTCTTTAAAAGGGCATTGGGAAAGAACGTGGTATAGCCAACAGAAGCTTTGCCAACACCACTAGGAAATATCTAGGATTGGAAGGAGTCTCAGGCACAATAGCACACAGCTGCTATGTCACTGTGAAGCACTCACTCCTTCCTCTTGCAGAGCCCCTACTGCATCGTGGTTTCTAGTCCTAAAACCTAAGCATTTCCTGGTACTTCTTTGGTGCTTCTTATTTTTTTTCAAACTTTTCTTTAAAAAGTTTTGGTTCTGAAATGGCTCTTCTGTTAGAGGAGGATGGAGGAAGGTGGCAACAATCTACCAGCATTACAAATCCGAGGGAAGATCTGGTTTTGGGAGAACGTTTATGTAGCTTTACTCATGCCCAACCAGATAATGATCATAACCAGATCATTATCAATTCACACCAGAATGAATGTGGAAGTTCCTAATTGTGGCCCCGATCATCCATGTCTAATCCAGCCTCTGTTTACATACAAGTTATCTTGTACACTGTCATGAGATTAATCTTTTCAACTATCATTTTTATTGTGTCTCTTGCTTTTTGATGGTCCCTGCTGTATTGTGAAGAGTGGTGGTGGGATGCTTCTTTATGGTAGTAATGCTGGAGCAGAGAAGTAAATGAAGTGAAGTGAGCCATGTAACCATCTGGGTAAGAGGTTTTTAGAAAGATGGAAAAGCCCTGAGGCATGCAGAAGCGTCAACATGGGGAAAAGCAAGAAAAACTGTGCTGGAGTGGAAGGTTAAGGGAGATGGCAATAGGAAATGAAATTGGAAAGATAGATAGAGATCCATTGAGCTATGGGAGACCAAAATTAGGAGTGCAGACTTTTATTATGAGTGTAACTCAGGATGAGTTAGAAGAATAACTCAATAAGCCTTGCTGAACAAATGAATTAAAGTCCATTCAGGATCTCTTATTTTGTTACATTAGGGTTGAATTCTAAAGTATGATTTAAGAAGAAAAAATATTCTTTTGTATGTTGTACATGTTTAAATTAAAATCATCTTTACATTGGCCAAAGTTTTCCAATACTAAAATTCAACAGCAATCTTTATAAGTCAAGGGGAAAACATAAAGTTACACATAAAATTTTCTATTCTAATTGTGTCTTACAACTTTAATGCTATCTCTTGATAAAATGGATTAATAAGTAGCAAATGAATATGCAGACTAAAGATACTTTAAAAATAATACATATACACATACACATATTTTAGGATGGAGACTTCTTTATATATCTTCAGATAAAATTATCACTTGTTTGCAGGATGGAATTTTATATATCAATGTTCTATATAAAAACACCATGACTTTTGCATTCTCCATGATTAAACAATAGATTCACTGAGTGTGATAGGCAGCCTCTAAGATAGCCCTCAGTAAGCCCCATATCTTGGTGTTCATACCCTTGGTATTTCCCTTCTATAGAGAGTGGGCTGAATATTATAGTTTGCTTCTAATGAGTAGAATATGGTAAAAGTGATGATATATCAACTCTGAGATTAGGTTACAAAGATACTATGGCTTCCATCTTGGACACTCTCTTGTGTTGCTATTGCGACAGAAGCCAGAGGACATGTCATGTGCTGTCTCATAGAGAGGCACGTATGGCAAGGAACTGAGGGAGAACTCTGGCCAACAGCCAGTGCGGAATTGCAGGTCTCAGTCCAAAAGCTCACAAGGAACTGAATCCTCCCAACAACCATACGAGTGAGCTTGCACATAGATCCTACCCAAAAATGAGACCACAGCACCAGCCAACAGCCTGACTTCAACCTCATGAGAGACCCAGAGCAGAACCACATTGCTAAACTCTTGGATTCCTAAACCAAAGAAACCGTGAAATAAAAAATGCTGCTTTAAGCCATTAACGTTTTGGGGTAATTCGTTACATAGCAATATATAATTATTCATTGAGCTAATATAACATTTTAATGAAGTAGATCAGCTAAATTCTTAACAGTGGCTAATCAAAAAGACATTTAAAATGATCTGCAATATGCATTTAATCATTTTAATAGCAAGTTTACCTTTATAATTTTTTTAGCTTTGAAAATTGTTATAATTTGTTTAAAAAGGGTCAATTTGGAAGGGACGGTCAAAAAATAGAAAGGTTATAGAAATCAATCAAATTCCCTGGTTCAGAAACCAAGAAATTCCAGTTTTACAGAGACAGAAGTGAATGATTAGGTTCCAATATGCCTGAAAAAATCTAGGGATTGTAGTGGATGGAAAATGAGGCTGTAAAATAATATTGTCTTAAAAAGTACAATAGTGGAATACAAACATCCCATATAAAATGTGAAAGTTAGTAAAAAAGATAACCTGCATTGTCATTCCAATTGACCATTTATTAGCACGTTTTGATTTTGTGCAACTTACTTAACTTCTTCAAGCCTCTGTTTCTTCATCTATATAACAGGAGTAATAACCCTATATTTTAGCGTTGCAAAGCACTCAGCACAATGCTTGGCATAGAGTAAACAACCAAAAAAAAATGTTAGTTCCTATAGCAATTACTATTTTCTATTATGGACTTAAATTAGAGTTTAGTTCCACTTTCAAAAAATAAAGTATTCATTTCAGGTTACTCCACAACTGGAGACCTTTAGAAAATTTAGCAGAATGTTCAGAAAACCAAAATTTAACCAGAGTTAAGAATAAGGTTTGCTCAAGATAAGGTTTGCTCAACAAAGTGAAAAGACAAACCCTCTGAATGAGTAAAAATATTTGCAAGTCATATATCTCATAAGTGACTTGTACCTAGAAGATACAATTTTTATAATTCAATAAAAGATAAATTATCCAATAAAAATGGGCAAATGTTTTGAACAGACAGTTCTCCAAAGAAGATATATAAGTGGCCAGTAACACATAAAAAGATGCTCAGCATTACTTGGGTGGGGAAAGGGGTGAATGAGGAGTAGTGAACCCAATGCTAATGGGTATGGGTTTCTTTTGGGGTGATATGTTCTAAAATTGTACTAAAAACCACTGAGTTATAGATTTTAAATGGGTGAAATGTATGGTATATGAATTATAACTCAATAAAGCTGTTTCAGAAAAAAGAAGTATAAAAAAGGATAAGGCTTGCAAGGTTTAAGTGTATATTATTTAGTCTGAAAAAGACAGTAGAAGGCAATTCGATACTGATATTTAATATATAAAAACACGCAGTCATAGGGATGTTAGCTAGTTTTTCTCTATTTCCTCAAATACTTAAGTAACAATATCAGATTATGTTAACTATAAGAATTTTTTAACAGTAGTGTTTATCAGTAAAGGACCATAGTTTAGAGGTAAGTTGTTTAATAATTTTTCTCCTTAAAAACAGAACAAACATTAGAATTTCTTGGAACCGGCCAGGTACTGTGGCTCACGCCTGTAATCCCAACACTTTGGGAGGCTGAGGTGAGTGGATCACTTGAGGTCAGGAGTTTGAGACCAGCCTGGCCAACATGGTGAAACTCCCATCTGTACTAATACAAAAATTAGCCAGGCATGGTGGCGTGCACCTGTAATCCCAGCTATTCAGGAGGGATTGAACCTGGGAGGCGAAGGTTGCAGTGAGAAATTCTAGGAATCTGTTATTGGAGCCTACATTATAGGAATATGTTTTAGATGGGGCAGTTTGTATAATAAATTCCTTCAGGTCATTCCAGAAATAAATTCTCTTGTGTTATGTCTTGTAGTCTAAGATGGTCCTATTAAAATAAATATGGTGTAATTTTTATTTTTCTGACCTGGTTTACATATGGCCATTCTTGAAGGCATGGAGATAAAATTCTCATCTCCAAATGGCTACTTCAATCTCTATCTCTGCATAAAGTTATTTCTTCGGTTTACTTTAAATGTACAATTTGCTACCATTTTCCATCACTGAATCAAAACAGTAACTGACCATTGGATACAGAATGTCTCAAAAATTATCTTTATAATAAATGTGAAGAATCTTGCGTTTCATATTGAGATAAAGCTATTTTTGAAAGAAACATAAGATTCTAATTCATAATGACAAATGCAATTTAATGCTCAAATGTTAAAATATGCTGTAGCTTAAAATCTAAAACATAGCTCATTGAAACTAGAAAACTAAAATGGCTCTCATAAAGATAGAAGCCAAAAATAATGATGACAAATTCAATGAGTATTTCCCCTGCTGCAACTTGATTGCTTAAACTGTACTGTGTGGGAAAATAAAATTGTTTTTAAAAACCCAAAACAACTAAACTAAGTGGGAGGTGGAGATTTAATTCTTTTGGGTTTATGAAAATGTACTGTCATCAAAAAATAAGCTCATAATTTATTTGCCTTCTAAAACATACAATCAACTTGAGTAAAAACATTAGTTGTCACTGGCCTATCATGTACAAAGTATAGAATTTTAGAGCCAAGAGGGAACTTTAAAGATCACCTACCTCAACCTTCTCATTTTATAGACGAGGATACTAACTGAACTCCTTGCTTACAGGTCACACATCTGGTTAAGGGCTGCGCAGGGTAAGAACAAAAGGCTTTGACTCCAAATGTAGGTTGCTTTCCCAAACATCATACTGACCCTTTACAGAGAGAGAGGATGTTGCCTGTACCTGCACAGACAAAATGGGTCTCAAGTAGAGGCTACATTCTTTAGGACTTTATAACTTCTGAGAATATAAGCTATCACCTAGCCTTTCACTAACTGTGGGTTTGTACACTGGTTTAGGAACACATTGTTTTTTCATCTTTTTGTGATATTAAGGCCAAACTCACCATATTTCTTTTTTGGTTGTTGTTTCCTGGTTCTCATCTCCTGTGTTGAATCTTCTCTGATTATTCAAAATGCTGCTGATACAAGTTTTGGGCCACTTAGTGCTTGACTGCATACCTAGGTTTACAGAAGCTCCAATCTTGTGAGACAGAGCTGACCTCCCACTAGTTAAGTGTTTAAAGTACCAGATAATTTATTTCCCAGACTTCCTTGTAACTAGGGTACGGGCATATGGCCTAGGCTCTGCCATACAGACGCACCAGCTCCAGAATGCAAAGAAGACTCTTCTGGAAAGAAGGGTGGCCCTAGAAGGAGTGGCATCTAGTTGCAAGGGCCAGCCATGGTTTTGGTTCTGGAAATACAGTTCAAGATCAGCGGTATCACTGATGCAAGCTATGGTCTATGTCCAGCTCTGTGGTGTAATTTAGGACTTTGTTTTTGTTTACCATACCTCCAAGATAGATTCGTTGGCCCTCCTAGAAATTCTACTTAAGTTACCAAGAGTTAGTTTCTGTCATCTGAAACTAAGAAAACTGATTGATACACAGCACCTATAAAGTAGCTAACAAATGTTCTTCTATATTGTAGTTTAGCTGGGGCAGGAACTTTTATATAGTTTTCATATTTGTACCTCTCGGTTCATAAGGCAATGCCTAGCACCCATCAGGTTCTTAATAACTGTGGAATTGCACTGACTGTTTTCAAAGGTGTATGTGTATGCCTAACTATATGCCAAATGAGGCTCCCTGGAGTAAAAGGGAGAACAGAATGGCACATTGCTAGAATGTATGAGAGCAGCAAAACTAACCAAACACAGAATAGGGGGTGGGAGATTTCTCATGTTTATAGCCCACTTTGTCTAAATGGATCTTAGTAGCTATCTTAGTTTGAGTTCAAGCCAGTTTTCCTGGGAAAACACATGGCCACATCTATAGAAATGTAGACAGTAAATTCATTAGTGAGAACACAGACTGTTTATTTTTACTATTAAATGGTATGTTTTGTTTTGAAAGTAGAACTGGTCTGTTGGTCTAGGACAGGCTAGTTTAAGAAAGTGACTGACATTTACCTACCAAAAAATGCTTTTTTTTTTTTTTTTAAAGGCTTCTGTATATTTAAATGCCATGGAAAAAGTAAGCAAACTTTGCAATAGATGGTTGCTAAATTTGGATGGAATGAATTTATTTTAAAGTGCTTTAATTAGGTAAACTTAAGATGACGAGAAAGCTATAGCTTACCATCTCCTAATTTATTTCTCCATATTTTAACATACCAGTGGGGGGAAAAAAAGTCTTTCTGGTTTATCATGGAAACTCCAGGATCGACATCTTTTTGCTGCCATCAAGCCAAATTATGTGCTCAATATTAAATATTTATGTAATAGATGACCAGAACACAAAACAGTAGCCATTAGTCTGAAATTATGGTAACATAAACTCATATTTAGTTCTGCTGTCTTGACTTAGTCATACGCTGTTGCTTGAGGGAAAGGCTGAAGACACTATTAAAAGTTAGCACTTGCTTTTCAGAAAAATGACCTCAAAGGACCATGCAGAAAGTTCAGTTGTGGCTCTCTCTTCATTTCTCAGTCATCTCAGCTGTAAAATGGGGAAAATGTTTATCTCACAGAGGCTTTATGAGGACCAAATGCAATTATATCTGTTAAAGAACCCAGTAATAGACTTAACATAAATGGTGGGTACTCAAAAAAGGGAAGCTGAACCTGAATGTACAACTTAAAACTATTTAGTAATATAGGCAATGAACATTTAAAAAGCATTTTGTTTTTCAAAAAGGAAACAAAACTCCAAAATACTTTAAATCTTGTAAATACTTAATTTTACTTATTTCTACTCTTACTATTCCAACAGTATAGTTCAGACATTTTTTACCATTAGTAGTAATAGTATTCCTATTACTATCTCATAATTTACCCCATAATTCTTTCTTCAATGGACACTGAATATTATCTATTTTAAATGGGAAAATTAATATAAAGATCTCACTGTCAATTAGGGTGGTCCTTGCTTTAAAAAATGCAAGCGATGTGGCATTGCTCATTATTTTCTTCTGTATTTATTAATGTGTTATAATTTAGCTCAAAGTCACACAGTAATCAGTGACAGGATGAGCTGATCTTCCAAGAGAAGACAGAAATGTCTTCTAACACATTTATGTCTTGCCTTTCCCCATATCAAATACTAAGTCATTCTGCTTTCAAATAGAAAAATGATTTAAGTCCTCAGAGAATGTTCTTGGCCTAGTGTGGTGGCTCACGTTTGTAATCCCAGCACTTTAAGAGGCTGAGGCAGGAGGATTGCTTGAGCCCAGGAGTTTGAGACCAGCCTGGGCAACACAGTGAGACCCTGTCTCTATAAATGTTTTTTATATTATATTTAAAAAAGAATGTTCTTGGTATTGTAAACGAATTACATTTTATATTTAAATAAAATGCTTGCCTACAGATCTAAAGGTCTGAGATCTGGTCTCAGCTCTGTCAGTAGCTGGGTTGGATCAGTCATTCACCTCCCTCGACCTGTTTTCTTAGTTGTTTCATGAGGCTATTGTGTTAAACTCCCCTAAGTTTTCTCCTGGGTCTAAGATTCTCCATGATCTATGTACGCCCTGCTTTCCAGTAAAATTATTAACTCTCTGAAGGCATGTATTACATTTTAGTCTTCTTTTGAAACCTGTACATTACTTGGCATAGTGCTATGGGGCTGAATATAAAGCTGAACAGCAATCACATTATACTAAAAAAAAAAACATGTAACCAAATTATCATAATTTATAGTATAAAACTAAGCAATGACTGCAAAGTAACCATTACTTGACATTTATAATGGTGGTCTTAACTCTCTTACCTTTCAGTCAAGCAAATGACTTTATTTACCTGCTCTATGTAATAGGATAGTTTCTATGTGGAGTGTTCTGTCCTCTTATCTCTATAAGCCATCAAAATATTAGGGACTTGTAGACTTACTCTTTACATTCTGTGACAAGCAGCATGGAAGGCAGCCTCTAGGATGCCCCCAAATGATCCCCACTTCCTGGTATTCATACCCTTGTACATCCCACTCCTACAATGTGCCCGGGTTGGTCTAAGTAACCAACAGCATGCGGCAGAAGTGATGGTATGATACTTCCAAGATTAAGTTTAAAAGTCAGTGGCTTCCATCTTGGGAGTGCTCTTACTCACTTGCTTTCTCACTCTTATGGAGCAGTTGCTTTGCGGAAGCCATGTGGTGAGCAGCCCCAGAAAGAGACCACCTGCTGCATGAGTGAACATGGAGGCACATCCCTGAGACCCAGTCAAGTCTTCAGCCCCAGCCAACAAGTTGACTCCAACCTCAAGAGAGATCTGGAAGCAGAATCACCCTGTTAAGCTGTCCCTAGATTCCTGACCCTCAGAAACTGTCTGAGATAATGTTTGTTTTCCTTCAATTGCTAGGTTTTGGAGTAACTTGTTACACACAATAGATAATATACATAAAGAATCCTTTTTTAAATATGAAGTACCCATCATCTATTGCCTAGATGATAACTTTCTGTTGTCCCTACAAAAGCATCATCCCCTGCAATCTATCTTTTATGTTGCTGCTAGGGAAATCTTTTGAAATGTAATTCTGTTTATGCCTCTTCCCTGCTCAAAATATTTTAATAGTTCCCCATTGCTCAGAGGCTTAGGTCAAACTCTGTATCATGTCCTACAAGGCCATGATGAACTGGCTTCTGCTTGCCTCTACAGCTTCATCTGTACCTTGATCCATGTGCACTTTAGTCCAACTTTAATTCCCCAAATGGACTAAGTACTTTTCTTTCTCTGATATCCCTACTTGTACTATTCCCTATGCTCAGAATGCCTCATTCACTTGGCCAGTATTGAAGATTCAGTTCAAATTTCACTGTGTGTTCATTTAATTAATTACATTTTTTCTTGGATACAATGGATAGTGCCTGGCTTATATAGATACTTCATATATTCAATTCAGCAAACATTTTTGAGCAGCTACCATATATTAAGCACTTACTCTTCTCAGGCAGTAGGAATTACAAAGAATATTGAATAAACAAGGTCCTAACCTTAAGGAGCCTCCAACTTAGCAGGGAAGTTAGATGATAACTACTGATTACAAGTAAGATGAATGTTACAAAAATAAGAGAGTTCAGAGTATTCTGGGTACAAAAAGTGGGGAAGGGATCCTAACCTATTCCATGGACTTAGGGAAGGCTTCTCTGAATGTTTATTGAGTAAGGGACTTAATGAAAAACTGTATCTATTCAGGATAAAAACACAGTCCTAAACTTCAGGTCAAAAATCCAAATCAGCAAATAAAATAGAAAGTCTTGGTAGTAACATACATGAAAAAGCTAAAGACTATATTTGACAGAAGGTACAATGTATAATGTAACTAGAAAAAAACACCTTGGTTTCACCGATAGAAATACACTATATAGAATTAGGAGATACTCCACTATGCTCAGCATTCATCGGTCCTCTTTAAGAGATGTGGAAAAACCAGAGTCCATTCAGAAGAGAATCACCAGAATCGAGGCACCATGAACCCAGGTCATAAGAATAGCTTCCAAAAACTGGAAGATCTTGAGATGTGAAGACTCAGAGGGTATATAGTATACACACAACTGAAGGTTTGTCACGTGGAAGAAATACTATATTTATATATAATCCTGTGGACTTAAGAGACAGAAAAGGAACAATTTACAAATTGCCAGAGCTATTTAAAGCAGGCAGTCTCTATAAATGGAGGTGGTTATATCTAAACTGGTTGGCCACGGAGCAACATGTTGCAGAAAGGAATCCAATCCCTGGAAGGCAGTTACCATGGATAACTTTGTACTAAAGCCTTTTTAACCATGATATTTTATGGCATGAATACAGGAATATTAATGCGTCTTTCTTTGTCCTAATCCATACCGTAATGATGCCAAGCAGATCACATTTCCCACAAGGTTCTGTCCTATATAATAGTTAGAGCAAAAAAAAGAGATAGGTCCTAGGTATCTTCAAAGAAACTGCTTATATGGCCTTCCTAGCAATTCCTTTCCTAGCAATAAACTATTGTGCAGTTTACATTTGTCTCATTATTTAATCTAAATATTATATTTAAGACAGGCATTTGTTTCTGTAAAATTAATAATACATATACAGGCAAATATCTCTATGAATACTTGGTTGAGTTCAAAGGCACTCAAGATCCCCAAAGCAAGAACGCTTTCTCAACACAGGAACATATAACTAACAATCTGCATTTATATTTTCAATGTCAACATTCTAGATTCTTTTAAAAATATGGATTTCTTGGAACTCTCCTTTATTTGCAAAAGCTCAAGAGAAGGAATATTTCCCAATGTGAATGAAAACTACCATGTCATGGCATGTACATCTGTGAAATGACACTGGCCATCCTCAGCTTGCAGATGTCTTAAATAACAAAGAAAGTATCATGTAAGTGCTGACACACCTATGTAACACTTCACAGAAAGTTATGATCCCGTGTTTCCAGTTGGTGTAACTGCAAAAGAGAGAATGCAGAGAAGTTGAACCTGTGCTTACTAAGCAATTCTTCTAAAACATAGACACTTGCGATTATGTGAAGTGGCTCATCTTCTGACAAAGTGCAAGGTTCTTGATTTCCCCGCACAAAGATGAATCCATTATGAGGAGTTTAGTATTAAAAAATAAAAAAACACACAGACTTTGGAGAGTTAGTGGGAGGCTCAAACGAACTCTGTTGGCTTAAATAGATGCTGATCTCTAGTTTTTATTTGTTGAAAGCTAAACCATCTGTTTCAGTAGAAACAGATTTTTGCCACAAGGCAGAAAGAGTGAATGTGATCTCACTGAAAGCTAACAAGATTCTGAAGGTCACTTAGGTACAGGGGGCTCAGCAACTGGTTCCTTTGGGTCAAGGAAGTAACTATTCTAGAGAGTTCAATGCAAGCTGATTGAATCTAAACCTCTGGGGTCTTGTGAAGGTTCCTATAAACTAAATAATTAATTAGTAAATCAAATAAAATAAAGACAAACTATTCATGGAAAAATTACCCATGCAACTGCCAATAAATCATCAACACAATAAGCATTATTGGCAAAGTAATAACATTCCAAGTACATAAAGGCAGCTCTACCATTAACCTTATTTTTTCCACTTAAGAAATCTATTTCTGCCTCACAGTAGAGAGTTGAGAAGAGGCTCTGCTAAGTGGGAGAAAATCTAATGGTTTGGGAAGAGTTAAAAATGGATACACTAATGACTTCAAGAAATAAGAGGGAAGTAAGGCCAACCAGAGGAAATGAGGGAGGCAAGATATAGCTATAGAACAGCTATTTTATGTGAATCATAAAAAAGCAAAAATTTCCCAACATCAAGTATATATTAAAAATTAAGTATCAGAGCATTTCTTTAGGCATGGGATGAAGAGAAGACACACAGATAAATAAAAAAAATACAACACCTTCAAGGTAATTATCTTTGAGTGGTGTGAGATACAGCCATAAATGAGAGGTGGTTACATTAAGGATGTTTAGTGGAGGAAAGACTATTTATTCTAGGACCTACAGAAGTATTCTAGTGGTCCAGAGAAGTAAAGCAAAAGTTTTGCGGAGGTGGTAGGATTTCAGCTGGATCTTGAAGGATGAGTAGGAGATAGCCTGGAGAGAAGAGGGTAGGCAATACAAGATATGGACACCACATGTGCAAAAACAGTCAGAGTGATCTCTTTACACGTACATCAGATCAAGTCGCTTCACACCTCAAACTCCTCAGCACCTTCCCACTATATTGATAAATCACAACTCTTCACCGCGGCCTACAATTCCCTGTCTGATGTGGCCCCTATTTACCTTGCTGACCTGATCTCGTATCATTCCCACCTGTTGCTACTCGATCCTACTCTAGCCTTACTGGTCTTCTGACAAATCCTGAAACTAACACATTCTTTCTGGCCTCGGGGCTTCTGCTCTCTTGCTGCTCCCTCTGCTTGGAATCTTCTGCCCCTTGGCTCTTCACAGTTGATTCTTCTCATCCTTCAGATCTTGGTTTAACTGTTATCCTCTCACTATCCAATCAAAAAGGTCTTCTCTACCCCTGACTCCCACCATCATATTTCATCAAGGGACCATATTTATTTCTTTCTCCCAAATTGTCATAATCTGCAATTGTTTTGTTTGGATTGTTAATTTTTTTTTGTTTCCTTCCATCTCTTCCACTCAGAGGCTACAGAAAAGTACAAATCATGGGTACCTTATTCAATGTTGGTACCTCCAGCTTTCGGCATAAAGGAGAATCAGTGAATGAGTATTTTTAAATGAACTAATGAATATAGATTCAAGGAACTGTTAGTAGAACAGTTTGGTTAGAATTGAGTTGAAAAGGTAATGTGGGGACAGACTGTCCTGGGCCTTTGATGCCAGGCTAAAGCATTTGGATTTCATCTGATAGACACTGAAAATCTACTGCTGGCTCTTGAGAAGGATAATGATATAACAAAAGCAGTATGTAAGGATGACTCATCTTGGCAGCAGTATGCAGGGTGAATTGTAGGAATTAAGAAGGAAAAATAATAAATTAGTATGACCAGTTAAAATACTACTGCAACAATATAGACAAGAGGAACAATCTCAGTAATCCCAATCATGCCCAAGGCAAAACAAAGCAAAAAAAAACAAACAAACAAACAAACAAAAAAAAACAGGGAAAACAAGCAAAGAAAGAGGGCTCGTCTTTCTTTTCTCTGCAGATTCCCACTCTATATTTCTTGCTGCCCCATGCCTATCTCCATAAGCTTTGTATCTTGTAAAAGCATCAAGGTGGTGAATGAGAAGAAGTCTAAGGCAATACAACAGATGGAAAGGGACACTAACTTGCAAGGGGGCTGGTAGTATCTAACAAAATGGAAAGAAAAGGAAATTCAGCAGTCAAGAATTACTTGGTGGTATTCTGTTAGAAGAGATACACAAAAATATCCACCAATGCCATCTCTAATTCAAGATGCGTAAATCTCACCCTCCCATTTTATCCATTTCTTTGAATGGCAGTACTAGTCTTTCAGTGTTCTGGTCTCAAAATCATGGAATCAGCTTTTCCTTCTCTCTCCTTTGTAAATCATCAGCTGCCAAATGCTATAGATTTTTCCTTTGGAATTTCTTTGGAAATTTTTCCTTTCTTCCCATTCCAAGCTTTGAATCACCTCATCTTGAGATTGTTTCAAAGTATCGATCCTAGCTCGTCTCCTCTCTTCATTTTTTTCTACATACAATTCTCAGCCAGATTAATAATCTCTTAATAGAGTCTTCACTATGTTATTCTTATGTTTGATAGTTTAAAATTACTTCCTTAATTAATTAATGACCTAAATCATCTGGCTGCATCCCATGCAATAAATAAATATTTATTTCTCTTTTCAACATGAATCCTCTCTGTACTGTCTCTTCCCAGACACTTTGCTCAATTCCAATTTAGCACATGATAGAATGCTGCATCAAGCAGCTGCTGCTTGGCCTTAGCCACTCTTAAGTTGTTGACTCAACACAGCAACTGGCTCATCACTGTGATTCTTTTCTGTGGACTTCTCAATATACTAAAACAAACAAACAAAAAACAACCGATGGCCAGGCACGATGTAATCCCAGCACCTTGGGAGGCCGAGGGCGGACCTCTTAAGGCCAGGAGTTCAAGAGCAGCCTGGCCAACATGGGAAACCCAGTCTCTACTAAAAATACAAAACTTAGCTGGGCATGCTGATGGGTGCCTACAGTCCCAGCTACTCAGGAGACTCACTTGAACCCAGGAGGCAGAGGTTGCAGTGAGCCAAGATCACACCACTGCACTCCAACCTGGGTGACAGATTGAGACTCTGAAAAAGGAAAGGAAAGGAAAAGGGAAAGGGAAAGGAAAAGGGAAAGGAAAGGGAAGGGAGGGAAAGGAAAAGGAAGGGAAATGGAAAGGGTAAGGGAAAGGGAAAGGAAAGGGAAGGAAAAGGAAAGGGAAAGAGTAAGGGAAAGGGTAAGGGAAAGGGAAGCGGAAGGGGAAGGGGAAGTGGAAGGGGAAGGGGAAGCGGAAGGGGAAGGGAAGGAAAGGGAAAGGAAAGGGAAGCGGAAGGGGAAGGGAAGGAAAGGGAAACGGAAGGAAAGGGAAAGGGAAAGGAAAAAGAAGTGAAACGAAACAAAATGAAACGAAACCAGCTTATTTAAGCCAAATCTTAGGTTTGTGCAACTTACAGCTAGATGCCTTACACAAATACCTTACACTCTCTTTATCCTTTTATTCTAAATATCCTTCATAGCCCAGTTCAATTTTTATCTCCCAAGGTACCAACTGATGCTAGTGGTCAATATTCTATTATGTATCACGTTCTTCTAATTTTTGATTCTATACCATAGACATTGGGAATTTATATTACCTGGTACCTAACAGATCTCTTAAAAATTAATCAGCATATTGTTTCTGGTTTAGAATTGATCTAAATCATCGTTGTTGGTCCAGGCCTAACTGGTATCTTAGCATCAGTGTGGGGAAGTGAGCTAAAAAGGGATCTAAGGAATTCAGCCAAATTCCACCAAATTCTAAAGATAATTTGATTCATACTCTGCCTCTGTAGGTGATTGCCTTCTCTGTAGAAAACTGCCGAATCAGTTCAGGCCTCAGGTCTCTACAAAGGTAGTACCTATTGAAGTTAGTAGAGTAAATGTGAACTCTCATCTTTTACTTGCCAGTTGCACATAATTAGTGGATCTGTATATACATTTTGAGAGAAAAAAATTATTTTTTCAGGTGAATAGTGTGATGTTTCTCCTTTCCTCAGTAGAAATTCTTAGTATGGGAATTTTACTACTAGTTTTAGTAATGAGCCAAAAGTCAGAGAACTAAAGCTGGGCGCAGTGGCACATGCCTACAGTCCCAGCTACTTAGAGGGCTGAGGTGGGAGGATCACTTGAGTCCAGGAGCTCAGGTTTAGCCTGGGGAATATGACAAGATCCTGTCTCTTAAAAAAAGAAAAAAAGAAAAAAAGGCCGGGTGCAGCGGCCCATGCCTGTAATCCCAGCACTTTGGGAGGCTGAGGCAGGCGGATCACGAGGTCAGGAGATCGAGACCATCCTGGCTAACATGGTGAAACCCCGTCTCTACTAAAAATATAAAAAATTAGCCAGGCGTGGT
>NW_012105388.1:1323909-1327092 GCF_000951045.1 Mandrillus leucophaeus
ACGAGGTCAGGAGATCGAGACCATCCTGGCTAACATGGTGAAACCCCGTCTCTACTAAAAATATAAAAAATTAGCCAGGCGTGGTGATGGGTGCCTGTAGTCCCAGCTACTTGGGATGCTGAGGCAGGAGAATGGCGTGAACCTGGGAGGCAGAGGTTTCAGTGAGCTGAGACCGCGCCACTGTACTCCAGCCTGGGCAACAGAGTGAGACTCTGTCTCAAAAAATAAAAAAAATAAAAAAAATAAGACAGAGAGAGAAACAGAACTATGATTATGTATTTTTTTAAAATTAAAACATAGTTTTAAGAGAACACTCAACTGTCTGGATGCAATTATATGAAATTGAAATGAAATGAATTACAATGAAAATGCAAGGTAGATAATACTTTTTTTTTTTTTAAATAGACAACCTGCAGGCCTTTAAGGAGAAATAAATTGAGAAGAGTAAAAGGAAAAACTCTCAACCTGCTTAGGCAGCCGGGCTGCTTGAGCAGAATTAATAGGACAGTTTCCAAATATATTTGCCTTGGGATAGCCGTGTCCAGAAAACTGTGATCATCAAAAGCAGTTATATGAACATTCTTTTATTTTTAAAACCATCACATTTATTTGGTTGGTTTGCATCCTGCCCTTCTGTTACGACCTCTCCAACTAAAAATGTGTGGCGTGTGCTGGCACTAGCATTTGCCACCATTGTTATTAAGCTGTTCTAGATTTTCTTCATATGTATGGAAATTACTTTGAGATTAAATATAATTACAGTTTAGCCTGGTAGTCATTTGTTCATCTACGTGGGCCCTTAATTCAAGTAACGGGTATAAACAGTTATTTTTATTACACATGTACCACACGAACAGGTACAAGGCACACAGAAGGGAACGGAAACAGTAAAAACAAATCAAGGAACATGTTGGTCAAATTACGAAACATATCTGCTGATGGCTTGTTCATAGAATTCATTCCCTTATGAAAGACATCTACACAATTTATCTACCATTAAAAAAACAAATATATCTATCACTAAAAAATCAAACCAAAAAACTCCTCTTCTATGCTCTATCTTGTTCAATTACTTATCACGAGTGCAGAAAGGAAATGAGTAGTTTTACTACAACATAAGTAGAAATAATTTAAAAGCAGGAAATGTTAGCTTACAGTAACTACTAGTAGAACTTCCAAAATCCTTTAAAAAAAAAAATCAGTAGCTTTTAATCCATCATCCACTGTTCCACCAACCATGTGATCATTTTTTAAAAATGCCTTTTCAAAAGCATACCTAGCATTGTATTTTTATTTCAATAATCTCCTGTGTGACAACTTCCTCAGACAAAGAAAGACTTTTTCTTGCAGCTTCACTAATCTGTTTTCAACTGTCTTATGAAACAAAGGAATTTAAATAATAAACAGAATGCAAAGTAAAAAACAACAAATTACAAAAATAAAACTGATATGGAGAACACAGATGATGTGACTGGTGATTTCTAAATGGCATTAATTTCACACCCATATCCTACTCTCTTTAGCGATTTCTGAAACTTTTTTCCATGGCTCAAAACCACAAAGTATAATCATAATACATTACAGTTTAAGAACAGACATTGACCTGGAAACGTACTTTACCGTGCTCAAATTGGAGAATCAAATTCATCTTACAAATATCCCCATCCAGCGTATTACATAAACCAGTTGCTCAATAAAGTCTGAATTTCTGTCTTCACTTTCTGTCCTTTCCCACCCTCTCCAAAATTTTACAAGCTCCACTTGAGTCAGAGAGAGGGATCATCCACAACTCATTTTTGTTTCCAAGTTATATGTAACTTTTACACTCAGAAATGACAGAAAATGTATTTTATTCAACTTTCTCAAACCCTTATATGCTCAGAATGAACAACTCTCTTATTAGGGATATCCTCACAATGTCTCTGCTCTTTCAATAAATAGGTATTCAAACTTTTTGTGCCTGTATAACTTAAACTCTTCAGATTATACATTATATAATTATAATATAATTTGTCAAATCCATAAGTTTAATAAGCCAAAGAAATTTATCTCTGGGTCTTGAAGAATCCTATAGAATTATAGTTTTCTATAGGACAACTTTTTGCACAGTTTTATTTATAGAACGATTGCTGAAAAGGAGGCTAATAATTTCAGTTCACTCTGAACTCCAAATCTCAATGTGGTAGAAAGGTAGCCTAGGATATGTTTTAATTACGCTTGCAAAGATTAGACTAATCTGTGCTTGCCAACCATTATTAATCACATAAAATATTATTAAACTAGTAAAATATTTTCAAGTGGTCACAAAGTAATCACCAAATAACATTTACCTTACTTAAATTCTTTTATTCAACAAACATACCTATCAAATTCAAATGACTTTATTATGTTATACTGTTCCCAATGAATCTGTACAACCTTATAGTGTAGGAATGAAGTGGTATAAAACCTATTTTAAATTTTAGAGTCCCAAATATTTTCACTCCTTGCACATCTGTCTTTAATATTGAATTAACAATTTAATTAATTGGAAGATATTTTATACAATGTATGTAAATCTTGGCTCTGCTATATAGTGGTTGTGTAAATGGTATGAATTACTTTCTTGAGGCATTATCTACAAAAAAAAAAGAGAATAAAAGTTGAGTATCCCTAATCCAAAAATCTGAAATGCAAATTCCTCCAAAATCTAAAATCTTTTGAGTGTTGACCTGATGATGCAAGTGGAAAATCCACACCTGACACCTTTATTTTCTGATGGTTCAATGTATATTAACTTTGTTTCATGAGCAAAATTGTTAAAAATTGTGTATAAAGGCTGGGCACGGTGGCTCACGCCTGTAATGCCAGCATTTTGGGAGGCCAAGGCGGGCGGATCACAAGGTCAGGAGATCTAAACCATCCTGGCTAACATGGTGAAATCCCGTCTCTACTAAAAATACAAAAATTAGCTGGACATGGTGGCGGGCACCTCTAGTCCCAGCTACTCGGGAGGCTGAGGCAGGAGAATGGCGTGAACTTGGGAGGCAGAGCTTGTAGTGAGCCAAGATCGTGCCACTGCACTCCAACCTGGGCAACACAGCAAGACTCTGTCTCAAAAAAATAAAAATAAAAATAAAAACAAAAACAATATCCCTGATGAACATCAATGCAAAAATCCTCCATAAAATACTGGCAAACCGA
>NW_012105388.1:1329242-1341878 GCF_000951045.1 Mandrillus leucophaeus
GGGGAAGGGATAGCACTAGGAGATATACCTAATGTAAATGATGAGTTAATAGGTGCAGCACACCAACATGGTACATGCATACATATGTAACAAACCTGCACGTTGTGCACATATACCCTAGAACTTAAAGTATAATAATAAAAAAAAAGAGAAAAAAATAAGAATTGGGTGGACTAAAAAAAAGAGGGAATAGTTAGCTGTGTAAAATACTAACAGTATTTTATCTACAACCATCTGATCTTTGACAAACCTGACAAAAACAAGAAATGGGGAAAGGATTCCCTATATAAATACTAATGGTATTTTACACAGCTAACTATTAGCTATGTAAGAGGTCAAGTAAGATGACAACGGAGACATGACCTTTGACTTGGTGAGATATTTGTCATTGACTTCCCTTTGCAAGAGCATTTCAGTGGAGTGGAAGGGCAATGGCATTTTATGGAGTGAAATGGCAAAAGCTTGGTAAGGGTGAAAAGAAGACAAAATCGGAGGTAAGGAAGTAGAAGCAGTGAGTGTGAGTGAGTCTTTTGATAGTTCTGCTCTAAAGGGTAACAGAGAAATACGATGTGAAGTCAAGGAAGTCTCCCTATACCAGAGGTAACAGTAATATTAAGACATTTTGGGCTGCGTGCAGTGGCTCATGTCTGTAATCCTAGCACCTTGGGAGGCTGAGGCAGGAGGATCACTTGACTCTAGGAGTTCAAGACCAGCCTGGGCAACACAGGGAGACTCTGTCTCTACAAATAATTTAAAAATTAGCTGGGAGTGGAATGTGCCTGTGTTCAGGAGCTACTCGGGAGGCTGAGGTGGGACAACTGCTTGAGCCCAGGAGGTGGAGGATGGAGTGAGCCATGGGTCACGCTGCTGTACCTCAGCCTGGGAAACAGAGGGAGTCCCTCCCTTGAGGAAAAAAAAAAAAAGGACATTTGTATGCTGATGGGAATGACCCAGTAGAGAAGAAGGAACTGTATAAAAGAGGAATGGTATAAATGCAGAGTAAAGTCTTTGAGTATTGTGAGAGGTGCTAGGAGTCAGGGTCCAAAAGGAAGAAATTACCTTAGAAGTTGGCGATGATGTTTTAAGGACAATGGCAATGATGATTATTGCAGTAAAACAGCAGCTAACCCCAAAATAGGCACTATTTAAAGCTTTTTTATTCATTTCACATCAACTCTTAGAAGAAGGTATTACTAATATCTTATTTTACAGATGAGGAAGCTGAGGTACAGAAAAGTTAATTAACTTGCCCAATGATACATATCTAGCAAGTAGCAAAGCAGGGATTTAGAACCCAATGGAAGAGACTTTTCTTTCAGTGCAACAAGAGGGAAGGCAGAGTTTGTGGGTGTAGATGCAGCTGGGCCGGTGGTAGTGGAAACATGACGTAGCTCTTGCATGATGACATCTGTTTTCTCAGTGTAGTATTTGGTGAGTTCATCAGCTGATGGGGTGGGGAGAGAGGATGTTGGAGTTTCGACAACAGGAGGTGAGAAATTCTTTTTTTCAGAGAGGGAAAGTGAATTTACTAGCAATGACTGGCAATATTAAATATCCCTTTGAAATTAATGGTCATAAATTTGAAGTGAATCTACTTGTTCTCACTGAACGATACTTTCTAGCAATTTTCAGCTGCTTGAGACCAGGCATAGAGAGGAGAGCCGGGTTTACCTAGAGAGCAGTTTTTCCAAGAAAGTGGAACCTAAGAAGAAAGGAGCCAGGAAGTAAGGGGTGTTCACAAGAGAGTGGTGACAGTACAGGACCATGGAATTTAAGCTGGGTAAGGAGGAATGTATGGCCATTAAGGATGTGATGGACACAGAAAAGAAGTGGCAGGGTCAAAGGACTTTAGACTTGTGAGGTAAGAGAGTAGTTGGAGTGTGAGTTTTAAAGTAAGAGAGTAAGTAACAGTCAAGAGTGGGATGCCTGAAAAGGAGATTTCAAAGGGAGTGCTGCTATTGACGATGATAAGGTCTAGATTATGACCATGTGGATGGGAGGCTGAGGTGGCGCAGAATAAAAGATGACTGGATCCAAAAAGGCTAGAGTACTAATGACTCCTCTATGCGGATGCTGAAGTTAGACAGCAGGATGACAGAGGCAGTGGAAGAGTCGTCAGTGGAGTAGATGACAGCAACAAATAAGGGTAAGAGGAGTAAAGTGTGATGTGACAGATTTGCAAGATGTTAAGGGGACTGAAGGAGAAAGAAGGAGAAATAATTTGAAAGTTGTAGTGGGAAGCAAGGATACCACCGACCCTGCTGCAGACTTTGAGGTACATGAGGAAGGGGAAAAAATCAGGCTCTAATTTAAGAAGTAAAGAGACTGTTCAGAGAAAAGGCTGAGGATGTAGCAAAGTACTTGAAACATGGTATATATTCAATCAATATTTCTTGAATTTGAATCTTATTTTTTTAATAGGAGCTTATCCTAAAAAGGGAAGTTTTTTTAAAAAAGACTATTTACAAGGAGTCTGAAACAGATTAAAAAGACAATGTTCCTCTAATGACTAGATTTTCCAAATCCATGAAAGGCTCCTCTTCAAAAATCAGTCACCTTGCCAAGATAAACATAGTCAAACAGCATCTTGTTGGTTTTGGCTTAATATAAATAGATAGCTCACTGTTATAAAATAAGACCAGGAATTCTCTTGCATAAGAACCCAATATCAGAAGAACAAAATTCAGTGAATTCTGCCTTGATAAAACTCAGAAAACAGCCTTTCTGAGCATAAGCTGACCCTTTAGTCTATTATAGTTTAGGCAGAGAAACTTAGGTACCTACAGGTTGAGAATAAGTGAGACTTCCTAAATACATTCTTTGGAATGTAATAAAATGCACTTTGGAATATATTCTTCTTCAGGTAGTAATACAATTATTCCATGAGTAACTTGAGAGGTATGTCTTTATTGAAGAAAGAGATGTTCTTCTCAATGTTATCATTTTTCTTAAACTTGTTCTGAAGTTGTAGGGCTAAGTAAATATTGTAATTTTTTATGCTTTAACAAAAAACCCATTTATGTTTATGTCTATAAAGTTACTTCCTAAGCATTTCTAATAAGCTGTCTATATACAGCTCATGAAATTCTATAGTCCTCTATGGTCTTAAAATGTACGATGAATATTACTTTTCCCCTAAAGACTAAATTTTATTGAAACTTATCTGGAATCTCCCCAAAATTCTAGTGTTTTGTTTTATAATTGTATTTGAAGGTTTAATTATTATTTATCAATCAAAATGGGAACTGGTTCAACTGCAGGTTAGCTCAAAGGGCTTTTCGTTTTCGTCTTCTTCATATACTATGAGGTTTTTGCTACCAGACAGAAAATGCACTAGTACCTCCATTATGTGAGATACACGAACTTGAAAAAGATGGTCAACTCTCTGATTTTCAATATGATGTGTCAGAGAAAGCAATGAGTCAATAACACACACTGTGCTCATTTATAATCCATAGCTGGTAATGGCAGTGAGTTATTTCTCTTCTCCATGAAGAATCAAGCTGGAAGTAATATCTGCTTCACTAGATTTCTTAGTACCTCACATATTACTTATGTGACTTTCTCTTTGGAGTACAGTGATTTTTGGGCTTGTCTTTTTTTCCTTCTAAACTATAAGCTGGTATACTATGCCTTAACATCTGTGCATTATATTATTATTTGTATTTTGCTTAATGTCCAGTGCTGGTAATAGAACAAAATACAACAGTAATACTATCAATATCAAACTCGTCAGTATTATCAACTAAACATAAATAAGTCAGGCTTCTGTGGCAAGGTCTAGGATGATATCAACATTTAGGTAACACAGGAAACTGCTTTGAGTTCCAAAAATCTGATTTACAAATTCACTGTCAGAACACAGCAGTGGCTTCTTACACTACATTTATGACTAGAAAGGTCCCAGATGCAAGTCTGCAGAGGAGTCAAGATGCTAGCTTTTCCAATTCTGTAAGTAAAAGAGAGATACTTTTTCTTTTAGGGATGTAGTAATTTTTAAAAAAAGAATAATGGATTTTAAAAATAATATTTTTGTGAAAACAGTGGAGAAATGTTTCAGAAATAATGTATGGATATATACTCATTTAACTGAACATTTTAAATGTCTTTGAACTAATGAAGAGAATCTTGGTTAAACAAAGAAATCTCATGTTGTTCATAAACCAGAATTTCAACTTACCATTTATGTTTATTGCTGGTAACACAATTGACATTTTTGGTCTTGTGGTCTTGTTATGGGTGGTAGCTGGTAACAGCAGGTGATCCTAAAATTAACAAAGAACAATCTGTTATATATAACAACTGGCTTAATCCTGACCTGAACAGGTCAAATTCAGGGTTTCTAAGAGGCCAATATTTCATTGAGATGATGAAAAATTATAGTTTTTATTTGAAGTTGGCTTAGACACACCATCTTAGAATCATTCATTCATTAATATAATACACATTTACAGAGTGTCTACCATTGTCAGGCACTATGCAGTGATCTTGGAAAACTCTTAGGTTTCTATAACACATATGCTGTAGCATACTATAAAGAATACTGATCAAGCAGTCAAGACAAGGGATTTTAATTCTAATTCTGCCACTAAATAGCTGTATCATCTGGACAAGACTATCTATCCTTTCTGTGTTTCAGTTTCCAGTCCTGCAAAATGATGGGGGCTAGACTAGATAATGTCACAAGATACTGAAAGTATCTATCCACTAAACAACATTTTCAAACTTTTTTTTAAAGGCAATAAACTCTTTTTCCCATCAAAATTCTTATCCCGGGAATTTTCTACTTGTAGAAGAAAGGAACTATCAACATGTAGAAGAAAGATTCTGACTGAAGCAGGGCCAAGCCCTAGAGCCTTGCCTGCTTAGCCTCCTCTTCTCCCTTTGAAGTGACCAGAGCATTAGACATTTATTTGCAAGTGACAGGTGCATGCTAAAGAAGATGTACAGTTTTTGCCCTTAAAAAGCATAGTGGCTGGGTGCGGTGGCTCACCCCTGTAATCCCAGTACTTTGGGAGGCCAAGGCGGGCAGAACAAAGAGTTAAAAAATTACAAATACATGCCTAGCACAATTGTATAGTCCTACATTGTGTAGGGCATCTGAGGTTTCTAATTTCCAGCACACAAGTACTAAAAGTAAGAATGAGCCAAGAGAAGTTTGGCTTCAGAAAAGGCAGAGTATAAGTGTTTTGAAAATGTATATACATCTGTAGGCATTCTAAGGCTGATTATAGATGGCTTATGACTTTGATATTAACTACTGTTTTCAATAACTCCTCTTCTTTCTAGTAAAAACATATGAACTGTCACAGAAAAAAGAAAAAAAAGCATATTAGCATTTCCATTTAAGGGAGCATGGTTAAACTGGAGATAAAACTCAACCTAAGTTGACCCATTTTGCTTTCTTTTCTTGTTCCTGTGTTCACTGTTTCACCATTCATGCAACAAACTTACTATATGAAATAACTCATCAAAAGTAGGATCTGATACAGCTGAGAGCAATAAAAATTCAACAGAACTTCAAAGTTCAAAGTTGATATGATTATGAAGTGCGATTATCAGCAAAATTAAGAAAAAAATCTAAAAAGTGAAAAACAAATTGAAATTGATATACATGAAGAGAACTGTGTAGAAAACATTTCCAGTAACTGCTTGTATTTTGTGTAATTCAAGGCAACGTTTCCAAGAGAACATGTTTTTAAAAATCGGGGAGGAGAGAGAAGATGAGTAAAGTTCTGGTACTAGTACCTCCATTATGTGAGATACACGAACTTGAAAAAGATGGCCAACTCTCTGATTTTCAATATGATGTGTCAGAGAAAGCAATGAGTCAATAACACACACTGTGCTCATTTATAATCCATAGCTGGTAATGGCAGTGAGTTATTTCTCTTCTCCATGAAGAATCAAGCTGGAAGTAATATCTGCTTCACTAGATTTCTTAGTACCTCACATATTACTTATGTGACTTTCTCTTTGGAGTACAGTGATTTTTGGGCTTGTCTTTTTTTCCTTCTAAACTATAAGCTGGTATACTATGCCTTAACATCTGTGCATTATATTATTATTTGTATTTTGCTTAATGTCCAGTGCTAGTAATAGAACAAAATACAACAGTAATACTATCAATATCAAACTCGTCAGTATTATCAACTAAACATAAATAAGCCAGGCTTCTGTGGCAAGGTCTAGGATGATATCAACATTTAGGTAACACAGGAAACTGCTTTGAGTTCCAAAAATCTGATTTACAAATTCACTGTCAGAACACAGCAGTGGCTTCTTACACTACATTTATGACTAGAAAGGTCCCAGATGCAAGTCTGCAGAGGAGTCAAGATGCTAGCTTTTCCAATTCTGTAAGTAAAAGAGAGATACTTTTTCTTTTAGGGATGTAGTAATTTTTAAAAAAAGAATAATGGATTTTAAAAATAATATTTTTGTGAAAACAGTGGAGAAATGTTTCAGAAATAATGTATGGATATATACTCATTTAACTGAACATTTTAAATGTCTTTGAACTAATGAAGAGAATCTTGGTTAAACAAAGAAATCTCATGTTGTTCATAAACCAGAATTTCAACTTACCATTTATGTTTATTGCTGGTAACACAATTGACATTTTTGGTCTTGTGGTCTTGTTATGGGTGGTAGCTGGTAACAGCAGGTGATCCTAAAATTAACAAAGAACAATCTGTTATATATAACAACTGGCTTAATCCTGACCTGAACAGGTCAAATTCAGGGTTTCTAAGAGGCCAATATTTCATTGAGATGATGAAAAATTATAGTTTTTATTTGAAGTTGGCTTAGACACACCATCTTAGAATCATTCATTCATTAATATAATACACATTTACAGAGTGTCTACCATTGTCAGGCACTATGCAGTGATCTTGGAAAACTCTTAGGTTTCTATAACACATATGCTGTAGCATACTATAAAGAATACTGATCAAGCAGTCAAGACAAGGGATTTTAATTCTAATTCTGCCACTAAATAGCTGTATCATCTGGACAAGACTATCTATCCTTTCTGTGTTTCAGTTTCCAGTCCTGCAAAATGATGGAAGCTAGACTAGATAATGTCACAAGATACTGAAAGTATCTATCCACTAAACAACATTTTCAAACTTTTTTTTAAAGGCAATAAACTCTTTTTCCCATCAAAATTCTTATCCCGGGAATTTTCTACTTGTAGAAGAAAGGAACTATCAACATGTAGAAGAAAGATTCTGACTGAAGCAGGGCCAAGCCCTAGAGCCTTGCCTGCTTAGCCTCCTCTTCTCCCTTTGAAGTGACCAGAGCATTAGACATTTATTTGCAAGTGACAGGTGCATGCTAAAGAAGATGTACAGTTTTTGCCCTTAAAAAGCATAGTGGCTGGGTGCGGTGGCTCACCCCTGTAATCCCAGTACTTTGGGAGGCCAAGGCGGGCAGAACAAAGAGTTAAAAAATTACAAATACATGCCTAGCACAATTGTATAGTCCTACATTGTGTAGGGCATCTGAGGTTTCTAATTTCCAGCACACAAGTACTAAAAGTAAGAATGAGCCAAGAGAAGTTTGGCTTCAGAAAAGGCAGAGTATAAGTGTTTTGAAAATGTATATACATCTGTAGGCATTCTAAGGCTGATTATAGATGGCTTATGACTTTGATATTAACTACTGTTTTCAATAACTCCTCTTCTTTCTAGTAAAAACATATGAACTGTCACAGAAAAAAGAAAAAAAAGCATATTAGCATTTCCATTTAAGGGAGCATGGTTAAACTGGAGATAAAACTCAACCTAAGTTGACCCATTTTGCTTTCTTTTCTTGTTCCTGTGTTCACTGTTTCACCATTCATGCAACAAACTTACTATATGAAATAACTCATCAAAAGTAGGATCTGATACAGCTGAGAGCAATAAAAATTCAACAGAACTTCAAAGTTCAAAGTTGATATGATTATGAAGTGCGATTATCAGCAAAATTAAGAAAAAAATCTAAAAAGTGAAAAACAAATTGAAATTGATATACATGAAGAGAACTGTGTAGAAAACATTTCCAGTAACTGCTTGTATTTTGTGTAATTCAAGGCAACGTTTCCAAGAGAACATGTTTTTAAAAATCGGGGAGGAGAGAGAAGATGAGTAAAGTTCTGCTAGAATTCCAGCATTGCAGCAAGGGAATTTTTTGTTTTGTTTTTTTTTAAGTGCATTGTTAGACACAAAGATCACACATTTCTGGGTAAGATAACATTATAACCAAGAAAAAACAGAATTTGCTGATCTTCAAGCCATGAAAGTTATACATAGCTTAATTCCTATCATTAAAATACTGCTTCAGGGTCTCTAAATTGAATGTGAAAACAAACCAAAAAACTTGCAAGCCCCAAATTAAGGCTATTGTAAAAATAAACACACTTAGATTCCACTGGTCATGGGTTAAGGTCGGGCTCAGACTTAATTCTGAGTTTCCTGCTAAGATATAGATGCCATACTAATTGTTGTTTTTAAACACGATCTTCTGAACACAATGTCTCCTACTTTCTCTTTTCACTAACTTTTTAACAAACTAGTTACTTTTGCAGCAGAAAGCTAAAAACCATGTATGATTTATGAAAAAGAAGAATCACATCTTGCATGCATACAAATTATTAAAGTTAACCTGCCTTGTCTCTAATTATTAAAGGTTTGCAAACTGGAGTAACAGTTTTAAGTACTTGTTTACCAAGAGGCCCAAAAATTAGACTGCAGGGAACCAAAGCCAGTATACTACCAACTCTAACAGTACGTATCTCGTAATAAAAATAAGTGTCTATATATCATATATCACATATATTTTATCTATCTTATCTATGTATCTGGGACAATGTAGTTACTTCATTGAATATTTACCTCCACTTCCTTAAAATAAATGTTTCTTGAACCTCACAACAATGAATCCTGAATCATTAGTTTCTCTGTGTTCATCTTACTCTTTTTTAGATCATTAATACTGTGAGCCACATTTTCAGAAACAAAGGAGCTGTAATCACTCAATAAATATTTACTGGCTTCTTACTGTTCATTTAAAAAAATTACTCAGCACAGTACCCTGTCATGTATTCAGCATTGTGCCACAGAGGATATTTTCTTTTAAAGAATATAAATCCAAGTTTTTATTTTGTTGGGAACACTGAATTGTGGCAGAAACAGCCATTTTTTTAAACTCAATATATGCTCTCCTTCTTCTATAATATTAAAATAGCAACAGGACTTGTGATATTCAGTTGGACACAATGCCACCCAGAATAAAGACTGTATTTCCTAGCCTCCTTTGCAACCAAATAAGGCTACACAGTCTGGTCAACGGACCGTAAGAAGAAATGGCAACTTCTTCAAGGTGGTAATGGTGGAAGGCTTTCCTCCTCCTTCCCTTTCTCCTTCTTGCTAGCCAGAAGGCAGATAATGACTGCTAGAGCTGGAGTAGCCATCTTTGTTCCATGGGACAGAAGCTGCAAGATGAGAATTACGGAGCAAGAAGACAGAAGGAGACAGGGATCCTGATGATTAAGTAGCTATCATTAGATCTCTGAAACGTATACATGAAAGAGAAATAAACTTCTAATTTATCTAAGACACTATTATTTTGTATTTTCTGTCACTCAAACCTAAACTTAAACCAAATTACTAGTTAAATTACAAATTTGTGAAACAGTTCTAAAGGAATTTGGTCAAGAGGAATCTCCATAATAGTTAATCAAGAACAGCATTGCTATTTTTTAACAGCATAGAAACCATATTTATAATTTAGTCTTCTTGATATCATACCCCCTTTTACTTAAATACTTATTAAGGAACTAGTGAAGGAAATTCAATCCCGGAGGTACAATTTGATAAATCTGTACTTCTTTCCCTCCAATTAAATCGTTTAAAATAACCCAACTGTGACAAAAATGAAACTACTTAAAAATAAAAAGGATAGTAGAAAAAGAATGTTGCCATAGAAAGAAATATATTTTGGCACTGTCACTCAAAACTATGTCACTAATTTTAAGACATCTTCGAATGGACTCCTGAAATGTCTTTATCAACCTTTCCGTAGGGCTTAGATACCATAGGATTTCCTCTGGAATGAAATCATGTGGACAAATATTATGATCAATGTATTGTTACTCTTATTCCCAGAAAAAGTTAGAGAAACATGAAGGGGAGGGGGCAGGGAGAAACACCAAAACATTTCCCCATGAAAATAAAGCATCAGTTTTCTAATGTTATACAATATTGTACATGAGAAAATATACTACTTTCATAAAGTTCTCCCAATTCCCTCTTCCAAGCAATTTGTTAGAAACCAACAAAATATGAGTGCATAATACAGCATTCAAAGTTACATTTCTTCTCTTTTTAAGAAAACAAAAGCATTGGCGACTGGCTTATCAAAAGAAAAGGATCACATTTTGCTCTGCTGAAATTAATTATGGTAACTCACAATAGAATTCAGGCCCTATTGAGAGTTATCAAATGTTGATTCTACATAGCCATGTAGAATACAAACTGATTAAATGACCCTTCCCATTCCCCCTATAAAACTCACTGACTAGTGCCCCTAGCACAGGGAACATCCACAACTATTGAGTTGTATCTTTTTTCAAGACTATTTTCATTAATTGTATTAGTCAGTATAATTGTGTAATAAAATATTACATAAACTAATAGTGTGAAAAGAGAGCAAAAAGATAAAATTAAGTTTTAAAATGTTCTCTCCTTGCAAAGCCACCATAAAAATCGTAATAGTCTGCCCTCAGATTGCTTAACAAGTACCTTTAAGTTCTTATTCCAATTTAAAGTAACTGTAACCAATACTGGAAATTATGGTTGCTGAACTGTGCGTACGGTTTATGCAAGAAAGGCAACATGCAACTCTGAAGAGTGGATCTGGACTCAAAGAAAAGAAAATTGGCCCTGCATACAAAACTAGCCAATGAGTGCATATTAACATAATCAAATGAAATAAAGATATGTATCTTTTTAAAAACTAATTTTAACCAGTACTGTTTATTAACAGACCATCTACTAGTCCCCATTATATAGATAAGATGGCTTCTACTGTATTAGAAAACTCTGGCTCAAGGTTGCAGCCCTTTATCTTTAATAGAAAGGAATGTATTTCTATCATAATTTCCCCTAGAAATGAAGGAAACTCAGGCTGCACTTGTGACACTGAGCAGCTTTTACACGGATCAACACAGACCTCTATTAGGGAAAAAGTTTTGCATAGCAGACCAATAGTAACAACAGCCTCTTAACATTTTATATTTGGCCCATATCCACTGGCTTCCAGAGATGGGATTGGTTTTCCAATATACGAAACTGTTAGAAGCAGATCAAAAATAAAAATAGCACCTAGCCTTATTTCAAAAATTGTATTAAATTTTCTCTAACCTATGTCCCTGTCCTAGAGAGCTTTTGTTTTCTTCTATCACTCTATTTGGTATCTTTCAAGCTGTCATAGAAGTTGAAGAGCATGTTAACCCTCAAAAATTAGAGCCAAAGCATCAACTAGAAGTAGGCCTTTCAGAGTTATTTATCTAAATTTACATTTTGCACTAGTGTTGTTTTCTAGCAGTTATAGTAATTCCTGATCAAAAAGCAAATGTGTTCATTCATTAAAGCAATGGAATTTGAAATCATGAAAATATACAGACACACATTGTGACATATCCTGAAAATAAAAATTGCAAAAAACAAAATTAGGGGTGGTAAAAATAAGTAGAAAGTAATCATTTAAAGTCTATTAAAATGTCTACTACACAGGGCTTCTCAGCATAGTAAAAACATAAGCAAGGTATATTACTCACCCGAAAACTAGAATTAATATAAATAGCTAATATGAATGCTGTATTTGTGCCATTAATGTATGCAATAAAACTACAGACCAATAAAAGGAAACGTAGAGCTTGCATCTGCACCATTAGTATGCATGTCAGCCAGAAGAATAAATCAAAACTATTAGTGTACAACAGATGGCCCAAGAATGAGCCAAGGTTTATGCTTTGACAAGAGGAAACTTTTGACACTTAATACAAATCTGATAATGCTGGCAAGGTCACCAAGGAAAAATGAGCTTGAAATCCTAATAAGTACAAATTCAAGTTTTGATTTAAGATACACTTTTCATGTCAAACTCTGGAGGATGTCCACTGCAAACTGCCCAATTAACTGTGCCTCCCCTTTTATTCACACCAAAAAGTATTAGGTTGGACCATAAAAAATTGTCATTTTTGTGAGTCAAATATCAGTAATTTCATAAGGTTCAATCTAAGAGTGATATATGCCTCTCTTTTTAAAAACCAGAATTAATTTTGAGTTTCTTGGTCAAAATGGTTTCTTGTAAATACTTTCCTAAGAACAGGATAGTAGCATCCAAAATCATTCTTCTCTTTTGATGAGAGTTTCAGGAAAAATGTTTCTAAACCAGGTCAGGATTGATCTCCCTAGGGAAACCTCTTAGACAAAATGTTGGTTACATGCTCTGGACAGGTATAGGACCAGGAAGTCTTCAACCATGTGCTTCATATTACTTCATTCAATAACTTGGAGTTGGCTGGGTGCGGTGGCTCACGCCTGTAATCCCAGCACTTTGGGAGGCCGAGGCAGGTGGATCACG
>NW_012105388.1:1343335-1346267 GCF_000951045.1 Mandrillus leucophaeus
CTCAAACTCCTGACCTCAGGTGATCCACCTGCCTCAGCCTCCCAAAGTGCTGGGATTACAGGTGTGAGTCACCACACCTCACCTCCATTCAGTTTTAAAGTGCATTTTTAAGGTATAATGCATTTGTAGGAAATACAATTTTTAAATTGTTTAGTCAAATATTGTGCTAAAAAGAATTTCATTTAAATTTCAGGTGGTAACAGCTTAAAAGTCAAACTAGGGTATAATAGTATAGAATAGTATAATAGTATTAAGTTCTGTACTAACTATGTATCTTTCAGAAAGCATTTAATCACAGAAAGCTGGGATCAGAAGCAAACACAGTGCCAGTCGTAGGTCCTTCTAAAACAGAAGCTCTTAACAAAGGATACATATCAGAATCACCTGCAGGATTTTATAATATAAATACCGACATTCCTCAACTCTTGGAAAACAATTTATTACATGGTAAATCTTGAGGTGGGCCAGAATTTTTCACTTTTAACAGTATCCCTGGTGATTCTGATGCAGATAGTTCCAGGACACTGCATTCACAAACAGTGGCCAGAGTGGCACAGACAGAGATTAAGAGGACGGACTCTGGAGCTAGACTGCCTGGGTTTGTCTGGCAGTTAGACAAGCTAGAAATTCTGCTTCCATCACCTGATTTCTAGCTGTAGCATATAGAGCAAGTTCCTTAATCTTTCTGTGTCCTCATTTTCTCATTAGTAAAATAGTGACAGTAACAATACCTATTGCACCAATTGTTTATAAAGATTAGACAAGTTAGTATTTCAACACTTATAAGTGTTCAATAATTTTTTTTTAAAGGGACCAAAAAGTTTGAGGACAGTGAAGTCCTTGAGGAAATGCAACAGTTAAATGTAACTGATACAGGAAATTTAGATTTGTTGTTTAAGTTTATTCCCTCAACCACATAGTTGAGAGCCATTGTTCCACTGCTGAATAAAATAAAGGATGACAGGCACACATGACCAATTCAAACTCTTTAGTCTAGAAATGAAATCTCTTTATAATTTGTTCTCTACTGATTTGGTCTCTCTCCATCATGATCTCACTTGTGTTTATTCCTTTTTATAAACATTAGCACTAACTGCCATAGATATTCTCTACCAGTTCAACCAGGAAAAGAAGACATCCCTATTTTTTATTTCCTTTAACATAAAAGATGACAGGGGAAAAATAACTGAAGCAAAAGTATTCAAAGCCTCCACTCTATCCCTGTACCTTTTGTAAAGGGGTGAGTTTTTGTTTTTGTAAGTGCTGTGTGTGTGCTAGGGGTAAGGAAGTGGTGGAGAGCAGAGTTGGAAGAAACTAAATTGGTTTAAATTTTAAAAGGTATGAGTTATCAGCAGAAAAAAAAGGTCTGGAAGTTGGAAGGATGAAAAGAGAGGGATAGGCCGGGCGCGGTGGCTCAAGCCTGTAATCCCAGCACTTTGGGAGGCCGAGACGGGCGGATCACGAGGTCAGGAGATCGAGACCATCCTGGCTAACATGGTGAAACCCCTTCTCTAATAAAAATATTTAAAAATTAGCTGGGCGTGGTGACAGGCACCTGTAGTCCCACCTACTTGGGATGCTGAGGCAGGAGAATGGCACGAACCCGGGAGGCGGAGCTTGCAGTGAGCAGAGATCGCGCCACTGCACTCCAGCCTGGGCAACAGAGCGAAACTCCGTCTCAAAAAAACAAAAACAAAAACAAACAAACAAAAAAACACTTGAGTTAATCAAAGTGCAAAACTTTCTTAGGTATAATAGAGGGCCTTTTCAAAAACTGGGAAGTACGTGATTTAGGAAAATAAGTTAGGGCCTCTGAAACTTGTTAGCAATTGTAATTTATTGAGTGCCAACAGGGCAGCAATCCAAAAAAAAGTCTTCTCAGGGAAAAAGATCAAACACCAAATGCATAAAGAGTTTAACCATTTGGGAGTTTGTCATATATAACGTTTACAAGATACTTCATTTTAGAAAATTCACTTTACTCAGGACTACTGGTAGGAAGTGAATTTCCTGAAGATTACGTTGCCTCCTACAGGTGTGCTACCAAAGAGACCACAAGGGGTCAGGTAGGAGGGTCTATGGCTACAGCAAATTGAGTCAACAAGTTTTCTGAGAAAAGTTATTAGGAAACACTTCAAGCAAAAAGTTAAAGTTACCTCAAATGCCACTTGTGTTTGTGTAGATAGCACAGCAGGGTGGGAAGGGAACACAAAGAAATACACTGGCCAACTCATGATTTCATATCAATGATTCTACAACTTTCTGGAAGGGGAGAAAAAAAGGGGTTTCATGTAACTTATATTTCTAAAGTTATCTCTCTCCTTGCATGAGCCTCCAGCCTTCACTCCAGATCTTGATCCTTTTCAAAGCAATTTTGATGTTGGCTTCACATAAAGAAATACGGAGGACTATAAAATGCCCCTAAAGCACATTTTAGGAAAGACTAGTCTTAACAAGGCAAACTACAAAGTGGAATAAAAAATTTTAACCATAATATGCTTTATGTACTTGAGTAAACAAATTTTCTCTCAGGATCTTGGGTTAACAAAATAGCCAAACTCACCACTTGCTCGCATTAGAAGCTGAGCTTTATTGCCAGCTGCAATCCTAGTTAAAGATGGAGGTATGATACTATATAAAGCTGTTCCACAATCTAGAAGAGTTCACTTTTCATATCACATAGGGTGTACTTTATAAAGCCTAGTAGTTTTCTTTAATCATAAATAGAATAGTAAGTTATCAGTTTCCATTCAGTTTGTGTGCGTGTGTGTGTGTGTGTGTGTGTGTTTCATTTTGCTTTGTTTTTTTATACAGTCTCATTCTGTCCCCCAGGCTGGAGTGCAGTAGGGCAATCTCGGCTCACTGCAAACTCCACCTCCTGGGTTCAAGTGATTCTCCTGCCTCAGCCTCCTGAGTAGCTGGGATTACATGC
>NW_012105388.1:1347974-1354709 GCF_000951045.1 Mandrillus leucophaeus
GCCACTGCACTCCAGCCTGGGTGACAGAGCAAGACTCCGTCTCAAAAAAAAAAAAAAAGAAAAGAGATGGATAAAGAGGGGCAGCCTCAGCTGCGGCCTTTGTAGAGGCACACACCTTTACCTGCCCCCACTTCAGCTCTTCATTCAAATGTCAATTTCTCAGTGAGGTCTTTCCGGGCCACCTTAGTTAAATTGTACACACGCATTCCCACCAAACACACTCACCTTGTTTCCTTTCTCTGCTTTACTTTTCTCTCTAATCCCTATTATATATCTTTACCCTTTATAAATGAGCTCCATAACAGCAGACATTTTCATCTGTTTTGTTCATTGCTGAATCCCCAGGATCTACTACAACCTTTCATATAGTAGGTATTCACAAACGATTTATAATGTAAACTAGCTACAGGAGGACTATTATAACAGCTTTTTAACTAGTTTTTTCCCTAAGGAGGCAAGAATCTCTAAGACTCTTTCAGGTCAAACTATTTTCAAGCCTTTTTGCACTTTGTTGAAATTTACTCTGTTGGTGAAAAAGCAAAGCCAAACTGCTAAGCCTTAGCATAAATCTATGTAGTGGCACCAAACTGGTCTAGTAGTCACTGTATTCTTCACTGCCACATACAGTAACGATGAATCAACCAACAAATGAGTAAACAAATAAAATATTTTAAAGCCAATTTCAATTTAGAACATCCTTGTTGAAGCAGTAAAAATTATTAACATTCTCTGTGATGAAATGGCAAGAACATAAAAAACTGCTTTGCTGCCTACTGAAGCATAATGGCTATCTCAAGAAAAAGCACTTGGGTGAATGATTTGCAAGCTGAACAACCCACTTGTTTCAATATCACTTTTACTTGAAATAATGGCCAATAATATTGTTATTCAGGCATGGGTAACCCATTAAGCACTTTTTAAAAATGAAGTAAGCCTGATATTTCAAAGAAAACACTTGACAGTATTTGCAAATGATAAAATTTGGGATTTTGAGTGAAAATTCGAATTTTGGAAACCACGTATCTACTACCATGAGTATGACTTTTTTCTTCATGTGATTCGTGGTAATACTAATGAATGTTATTCTTTGATATTATATAATGAAATATGTTCTTATTTGGAAGATCTGCCTCTTAGTGAACTAATATCTTCTAAATGAGCAGTGAATGATGTTACAAAATCACGCATGGGTACAAGTTCCATTCAAACTGCAAGACAGATCAATGGATTTTTAATGTTACACAGGATAAAAGTGTCACTGATATGGCTTTAGATTCTATAGTGCAACTAATCTTTTAAGAAATTACCACTTGCTGAGTTTTCATGTATTATCAAAACAGAATAATTCACAATTATTTGAAAAGGCTATTAAAATACTCCTTCCCTTTGCAACTACTTACCTGCATGAGGGTAGATTTTCTTTATATATTTCAACTAAAACAATACATTGCAACAGACTGAATACAGAGACATATATAAGACTCATGTTATCTTCCATTAAATCACATATTAAAAACCTGCAAAACTGTAAAACAATGCTACTCTTCTCACTAATTTTTTTTGGGGAGATATCACTATTTTCCATTAAAAACGTTACTTAAAATTTTAATTGATTTATTCTTTTCAAATAAAACATTAGATATTTTAAACATTTCTTAATTTTTATTTCTACTAATGGCTAATGATATTGAGCATTTTTATATGCTACTCATCATTTGTATATCTTCCTTTGGAGCAATGTCTACTCAAGGGTTGAAAAACTAACTGGTTGGGTACTATGCTCATTACTGGGTGATGGGATCATTCATACCCCAAACCTCAGCATCATACAATATGCCAATGTAACAAACCTGCACATCTACCCCGAATCTAAAATAAAAGTTAAAATTATGAAAAAAAGACTAGCCTTAAAGGTTACTTCCAATAAATACATACAAATATTTCATATGTATTACATATTTCATATGCATGACAGACAGAAATATCTGTAAGAATAATGTTTGTTGCTTAATAGGACAGAAGAATGTGTAAGTGGGCAACATAGTGGTCTATCTACTATAATTTTATATCAAACATCATAATGATGTTACTAAGATTATACCCAAAAAAGTATTCTTATATATATATACTATCCTATACTAGAAAATACTTTTTTTATCAAAGTTTTCATTTTTCAGTTTCATACAGCATTGCTTAATTATCTATTTCAAACGTAAAATTTTTAAATGTTCTTGTATAACTGAAGATCATCAGTTTTGTACAAAACTTACAGAATGAACATGTCTCAGCTAATGCATAAATGTATGTCACTATGAGTACATATGCAAAGCAAATAATTAGCATATACTATAACATTAAGGAGATACTTTTAATAAACTAATCAAGATATTCTGACTTCATTTGTTGTCAATACTTTTAATCCTCTTTCTGAAAGTATAAGTAGAAATTATATTCATAACACTTTATTCTTCCTACCATATTGTTTGGTCTTTAGACTTCTAGTAATATAATATAATGATGGGGAGTTTAAATGCAAAAGATTATATTTGATTGAATGGCTTCTTATTGAAAATGTTAACCCCCAGCTCAATAGGCTCGTAAAAATTGCTTCCTAAGAGGTCTCTTTTCATGTCATCTGTTAATTATTTATAAGCAAAAGTTGAGTACCATTCCTCACGTTGTCCATAAATTATTTAAGTGAAATGACATAAAGGAAACCAGTTTTACGATAGCCTAATTGATATAAACAAGAGTTGTGTTCCTACAGCATATTTCTGGCTACAAAAACCTCACCAAACTTCTAAATAAAGACCCCGAGCACTTCTAATATTAAATATTGAAATAAATGTGAGCTATACATACATTTAATAAAGACCAATAAAAACAAGTAAGATAATTTATGCAATTTTTGGACAATCAGTAAGTGATGGCGGTCGTAGTGATGGTAGGTTAAGTCAATAAATGTTTGTGAAGCAAAAGTTACAAGGATGTGGGAGGAAACTGGAGAAAACCTGTGCAGACATGTGGGGAAACCATGAAAACTCCACACAGACAGTAGCCCCAGCTGGGTACTGATTTTTTTTCTCATTAATGTTATATTGAAATGAAGCTAAACAAAATGACATTCTTTGAGAACCTGCTGTGATCTGAGATGTTTCTTCAACTCTGGACAGGTGCCTAATAGAAGGATTGAAGTAAGCTGTGGAATATGTAGGTCACAGGTTCAATAATTCTGTGCTTATCCCACCACATAACATGTAAAAAAATAGCAGAGAAAAATTTCCACCAATAAATATGCAAGACCCAGAGGAATAAGGCAGTGGAGTTTTGAGTTGACTACGCTTACTCTATTTAAACTGTTTAAAATGTATGAAATAATTTTTACCTGGAATGTTTTGTCTTTTATATTTACTACCAAATAAGACTTAATAAACTTAAGGGAAATTCTTTTTAAGCATTTATCAAATGATCTAACTTTTACATATTTAAGAAACTAACTTTTTAAGTACCAAAATCTGGAAGGGTAAATAAAAACATTATGTTCGTGACCACAGAGAATCAGTTTTGAAAAGCAATTTTCAGGATTCTTCATTCTGATACACTAGACTTATTTCTCCCCAACTCTTGGTTAGAAAAGTAATAGAGAATTACTGAAGCTGTTAATGGGGTGACAGAGTTGATTTCAAATGGGCTTGTAGAGTGTAAAGATTCAGTATAGATGTTTGGAATAACTTGCAGCTGTTGCAGGGTAACTAGGCTTAATGACATCACTGGGAATACTGAAGGAGAACTGCCTGGAGTACTTTAAAATATTTATATTATTGTGATATGAAAAAAGTGTTTAATTAGAAGCCAGAAAACACATTGGCCTTTGTTTAATTCTGAATCAGATTTCTAGATGTCTCAACATTCTTACATATTCCTGGGTACACTTATCCACATATATCCTCTGTTGTAACAAAGTGCCTCCTCTAATAAGAAAGGGGAGAAACGATTTTCTTTAGTTTCATCCAGGTTTGGTTTAGCTCAATTTAATTCAGAATACTTTAGAATTTTACCATATGCAAAACACCATAATGGAAAAAAGGTGAATAAAAAATCCTTCACTATTCTCAAGAAACTTATTTAGTGAGGATATACATAAAAATACAGAATACAGGACGGGCACAGTGGTTCACACCTGTAATCCCAGCACCTTGGGAGGCTGAGGCGGGAGGATCACCTGAGGTCAGGAGTTCAAGAACGGCCTGGCCAATGTGGTGAAGCCCTGTCTCTACTAAAAATACAAAAATTAGCCAGGCGTGGTGGTGTGTGCCTATAGTCCCAGCTACTTGGGAAGCTGAAGCAGGAGAATTGCTTGATCCTGGGAGGCAGAGGTTGCAGTGAGCTGAGATTGCACCACTGCACTCCAGCCTGGGTGACAAAGTGAGACTCAGTCTCAAAAAAAAAAAAAAAAGAAAAAGAAAAAAAACAACAGAATACGATGAGTACTATACAACTGTATTATGGGAATTCAATGAAATCATGGGGATTTAGTTGAGTGTTCAAATATTGCTCCTTGAGAAAAAGCCTAACTGCCTATAGGTACTCTCAAGGCACCCAGAGGTACATTATTCTTTCATCCAGATAAAAACACTGGGTAAATGTCTCAATATTCATGTTAAATCTACCTCTATTCGGTTTATAAAACATATGGAGCAGCCCTGAATTAGCAATATAGAATATTAGTACTCTAGTCTCTCACCAAAAGCCTGGACATGATATTTAGAAGGCATACGTAAAGCACATGCTAGCCATCCATTCCTGTAAGCATTCTAAGTTCCAAGACCAAGTTGCACTGTAAGAAGGTTTGGCTTGCAATGTTTAGCCTCTCTCTGAATGGCTTTTACTGAGTTGTACATTATGAACCAGATGACAAATCAATAAAAATTTACTAGGAGTCAAAAAAATCTATACTTAACGGAAACCCACATCTCCAAAATATACCACAATAGCAGGTTTTGGCTCAACTCTAAGTATCATCTCAGTTACCTCAGAAATCTTAGTTCCAGAGCAGCATTGTTTAATAGAAATATACTGTGAGATATATAAGCAAGCCACACATGTAACTTTAAAATTTCGGGCACACAAAATAAAAAACTAAAAGGAAACATGTAAATTTAATTTTAATAATCTACTTTATTTAATGTATCGAAACTATTATCACTCAACATGTAAGCAACATAAATGTTATTGAAATATTTTACTTTTTCTTCACCCTAAGTCTTCAAAATCTAGTGTGCATTTTACACTTACACCACATCTCAGTTAGGACTAGTTACATTTCAACACTAGTGGCTACTGTACTGACCAGTCCAGCTCTAAAAGATAAACTTCTTTTGGGAAATGACCCTTTCAGGCTTCCTCCCTAACATAAAACTACAGCTCTTCTCCTTTCCCCCTTTTATTCTGTAGGTTTTTTAGGAGCAGTAGCCATGACAAATCCACTTAGCAGTTCTTCAGTGCTGAAAGTTAGAAGGTGGGGGAGGAGTTGGCCAGTAGGATACTTTTATTTATTTTATTTTTTGAGACAGGGTCTCCCTCTATTTCCTAGGCTGGAGTGCAATGGCGCCTTGGTTCACTGAAACCTCTGTTTCCCCAGGCTCAAGTGATCCATCCGCCCCCACCTCAGCCTGCGAGTAGCTGGGACTACAGGTACATGCCACCACGGCCGGCTAATTTTTTGTATTGTAGTAGAGACGGGGTTTCACCGTGTTGCCCAGGCTGATCTTGAACTCCTGAGCTCAGGCAATCCACCCGCCTCAGCCTCCCAAAGTGCTAGGATTACAGGCATGAGCCACCGTGCCTGGCTCTTTACATAATATTTAATTAAGTAAAAATATTATAGTCCATTCTGAGTTGGAAACACTTCAACTTCTCTTACATTTTGCAGAAAAAAACAACACACAACTTGAAAGGGATGTTAATTTGTTGAAATTTTACTGGTTTGCATATTTCTGAAAGAACTCTCTTCTAATGTAATTTTATTTACTGATTAGAACACAGTAAAGTGCAGTGAAAAGTGCACTAGCCTGAAATGGAAGACGATTTGACTTCTAGACCTTGCTTTGTCACAAATGAGTTGTGTGCTGCATATAACTCTCTGGGTCTAAATTTCTTTATCTATAAAATAAGGAGCTAAAAGTACACCTCTAAATCTCAAACATCTAAAGTGGAAACTATATATTTATTCAAGAAATTCTAAATACTTCACACTTTCAAAGCAATATTATTTTTCCAATATAATATCGCAAAACCTTGTAAAAATGAGATTAAATAATAAAACTAAAAGAAATGGCCAAATTGTAAAAGGAATCTAATTTTACTGATAATAGGTTCAATTCCTGTTCATCTGCACCAGCTAAGTTTTCACCAATAAGTAAAAATAACACAACATTGTCTATCAAAGAGAATTCGTTAAATTCAGTTTACTAGTGAAACATTTTAAATTTCAGTAACTGGGATTACTAAACTTCACTAATAAAATTCTGCTACTGACTTGAAGACTACAAGGCTACAGTAACCAAAACAGCATGGTACTGGTACCAAAACAGAGATATAGACCAATGGAACAGAACAGAGTCCTCAGAAATAAGACCACACATCTACAGCCATCTGATCTTTGACAAACCTGACAAAAACAAGAAATGGGGAAAGGATTCCCTATTTAATAAATGGTGCTGGGAAAATTGGCTA
>NW_012105388.1:1355819-1361785 GCF_000951045.1 Mandrillus leucophaeus
TATCATGGGGAGGGGGGAGGGGGGAGGGATTGCACTGGGAGTTATACCTGATGTAAATGACAAGTTGATGGGTGCTGACGAGTTGATGGGTGCAGCAGAGCAACATGGCACAAGTATACATATGTAACAAACCTGCACGTTATGCACATGTACCCTAAAACTTAAAGTATAATAATAAAAAAAATTTAAAAATTAAAAAAAATAAACAACTAAAGAGTAAAAAAAAAAAAAAGACTCATCAAAATAAAGCAAGCAAAGAAAAACATATACAAATGTATAATCATCCAATATGGAGGCTGGGCACGGTGGCTCACGCCTGTAATTTCAGCACTTTGGGAGGCTGAGGCGGGCAGATCACTTGAGGTCAGGAGTTCAAGACCAGCCTGGCCAATGTGATGAAACCTGTTTCTATCAAAATTATAAAAGTTAGCTGAGCGTGGTGGCACACACCTGTAGTCCCAACTACGCGGCAGGCTGAGGTGGGAGAATCACTTGAAACTGGGAGGTAGAGGTTGCAGTGAGCCGAGATCGCACCACTGCACTCCAGCCTGGGTGACAGAATGAGACAAATACATCTATCTATCGATCAATTGACAGACGGATGTATTCGGCTTCCCATGGATAATTTCAGTTCAAGGTGAGCAGATATTTCTATGTGTTAGCAGTACAGTTTTCTAATGCAGAGAACAGCGATGGTCCAGCACCTATTTCTGTAACTCACTGGGTCCTTTACTTTTTCTCAAAGATCAGTAATTTTTTAAAAATGCCTGATGTCAATGCACTACAGCATTTTCTAGAAATGTTTAAGTGCTGACAGAGGAAATAGAATTCCCCCCTACTCAAATCACAAAAGCTGAAACAGTTCATCTAATCAGTATAAGACATGAATGCTTTCTTGTATATATTTTTAGAGGTAATTAAATGCTCTAGGGACAGGGAAAAAGCACTGAGTAACAAAATGATCAGATATGTTGCTAAAGCTATTATGAAGCCCCAACCTAAAAGCAGAGTAAAATCCTATTCTAAATATGTAGACATTCTCACAGTCATATAGGCACATTTCCTCCCAGCTACTTGATCTCTATGTTCCATACTCTAATCACAATTCCTGCCTCAGACAAATATCATTTTCACAATTAGGAAACAGAGCCTTAAGAATATTTGGGGGAATGGATGTATCTGTTATCTGAATCAGGGGATATCTGTCAAATGAAATTAAAATATTAGATTGAATTTAAATGCAAATATTTATCCTCTATGAAAGTATGCATATACTATATTGCAACAATGTAAAAACATATATGCATCCTTTAAAATAAGTAAAACACACACAAATAGTAACGATTTTGTTAGGCTAGTAAACTGTAGGTGATTTCTCCTTTTATATTTTTCAAATTTCTGAACATTGAGATAGTACTTTTGAAATTAAAAAGCTTGCTTTATTGATTGATTGATTGATTGATTGATTTTTGAGACAGGTTCTCACTCTGTCAGCCAAGCTGGAGTGCAGTGGCATGATCTCAGTCCACTACAACTTCCGCCTCCTGGGTTCAAGCAATTCTCTCACCTCAGCCTCCAAAGCAGCTGGGACTACAGGCACACACCACCACGCCCAGCTAACTTTGGTAATTTTTGCTTGAGACAGGGTTTCACCATGTTGGCCAGGCTGTTCTTGAACTGACTTCAAGTGATCTGCCCATCTGCTCACCTTGGCCTCCCAAAGTGCTGGGATTACAGGTATGAGCCACCGCATCTGGCCTGAAATTAAAAATCACTTAAACTGATCACACAGTTATTTATTAATGGTTGAGACCGCGTAGATAGGAGGCCGCTGTGCTCTCCACAGTCCACAGCTGGTCCAGTGTCTTTCTGGATATCCAGACACCCTGCAGTGGTTGCCGTCCTCCACCTTCGGGATAAGCAGGTGCACCCACATCCGCACTGTGTTGCATTTTTCTTTCAGCAGCTCAGTCTCAGGTTTTACCTGATCAATCAGATCCATTACATGCTGGTTGCTCCGCAGGCGCTGTCCCCCGCTGCCAAGCAGTGCTGGGACCTCGATGGAGAACTGAGTCTGCAGAGGTGGCAGATTTTGGTTGGGCCCATCTCCCACGGTGCCTGGGGTGGCCAGGGGCTCCGGGGTTGGCACCGAATGGATTCTGGACAGGTCTTGCAGCCGGAGCTCCTGAACTCGGCTATTCAGCTCCAAGACCTCCTGAGGAAAGAAGGCGGACACGAGATCCTCGGCCTCCTGGGCGATACAGGCCCGAAACAAATCTACTTTCCCCTGCATGTCCGGCTCTAGCTTCAGCGGAAAAGCCATGGCTTCTAGAGGACTCGAGCTTTGGGGTGGACACGACCTGGGTTATGCATCCCCCTTGGGCGGCTGTGCTCGGGCCTCGCCGCCACCACAAAACAGACCATTCCAGAAATTATGTCATAGGGTCCCAGAAGCCCGCGTGGCCGGAAAGGAAGTGGTGCAGCAGGAAGTCGCGCCCCTGCCCAACTCCTCCTGACGCCTTCGTCAGGCTGACCTGCGTCCCCGGCCCTATCAAAGCTCTGTGTGATGAGGTTCGAGGCCCAGCCAGTTAGAGGATCGAAGACCACGTTGTTAGGGGAGGCCCAGCCGGATCTAGTTCCTGAGGTTGCCCTTCTACCTACCTGACCGCCTGGGTGGCGGGGCGCCTGACTGTGAAAGACAGTTCCAAAGAATGTCGTTTAAGCATTGTGAAGACCTGTTAATGGCAAGGCGGCACACTTACATGGGAGTTCAACAAATCGACAATCCCTGGGTCAAAAATATACAATCTCTTGAAAAGAACCTCACCAAATGGGCTCTCCAGAGCAACGTTCACTTCTGGGAGCCCTAAGTCACAGCTTTACAGGTAACCTGGACCTAATCCTTGCTTTCTCCATAGAAAATCAGAAGTGGTTCATTTCACTGTGGTATTTAAATCAGGTTAGCAAACTTCCGAGATCTTCTATGATTTTTCATATGATTTTTAATTTACATTACAAATGTCAAGTTATATGACTCTTCCTAAACTCATCTTTTTTGGGACAATTAATAAAATCTGAATCTGGGCTCTAGATTAAAGATCAAGGTCAAATTACCTGAATCTGACAACTGCATTGTGGTTACAGAGGTGAATACCCTTGTTTCTAGGAAATACTACATTTTTAAGGTATAAAGTGATATAATGTAGTATTTAACCTATTCTCAGATAGTTCACAAAAATAAATTGTATGCATGTAAAGAAACAGAATGAAGGAAAACGTTAAAAACTGATATATCTGCATAAAGGGTATATGGGAGTTCAGTATTCATGTGACTTTTCTGTAAGTTTGAAATTATTTCAAAACAAAAAGTGAAAAAATTAACTTTTCCCTGAAGGCTTTCAGAATTATAAAGACAAACTCTGTGCTCTTCTAAAATTTCATTCAACTTACTTATATTCGTATTCCTTCCCCTGAAATGTTTTCCTTTTGTGTTTTGTAACACCACAAAATCCATGCTTTTGACTGTTATACTGAAATTATTGATGTTTAAATCAAAAAGATTCTCAAGATGCTATAGTACAATTAGTTCCATATGTAACTGTCACCTCCGACTGTAAACTCCACGACAGGGGCCAAGTCTTGATTTGTTTCCATTGTATCTGGCACAATGCCTGGCATGGAGCAGGTGCTCAATACATGTCTGATGAAATGATCTTCAATTAGTAAGATTTTTGGATAACCATAACTTCCCATGATTTAGAACTCATAAGAGAGTGTCAACAAGATAAACATGTTGTTATAGCTTGGGTTCCCCAGCAAGCTGACTCTGAGAGTGTGCTCACAGGAAGTTTATTAGCGATTGTTCTTGTGATAAACACCTGTTGAAGGGAAGCTACAGCAGAGGGGGAAGTTAATTTCAGTTCAATCTCAAAGCCTCAGTGGACCCCATGGAAAACTGGGAAAGGTCCTTCAGGGTTGTCTTGAGTTGGGGACAAGGTAATTCCAGAAGAAGTCTGTCTGGCAGCAGGACTTCCAGCTGTTGGGAAATAACCCTTTAGTCCTGAAGTGGAACTTGGGGAATGCATTATAGCTTCAACTATATACATGTGCTATATTAGGATACCTATACTAACAAGGCAGCAATCTCTGTTCAAGACAAGTATGTTCGGCCCCAATTAGGAGTCGAATTAAAGATGGTATCTATGTTCAGATTGCTTCAAGGCTTGTAGGAATGTGATAAAGCATGAGATAGAGAGAATTATACATGGGTGGTACATGAGGGAGGGGATAAGGATGTATATATATGTGGTTGTATATGCGGTGGAGGTATTGGGGAACTACTGGCAAGCTGGATCTCAAGGTATAAGGGAAAGTGTCAGGAAATGAGGCAGGAGAAGTATGGACCAGCTCGTGGAAGCTGGCCCCTGTTTGCCATGCTTAAGGAACTTGGATTTAATAGAAGCCAACCAAGGAATTTAGACAGGGAAAAATACATGATGGATGATATGAAGGATGGAGCCGGATTTGAAGGAGAGACTAAAGGAAGAGAGACTGCTGCCATAATCCAAATGAGGAATTATGCCTCATTTAAAGCAGTGGTGATGAGGCTGAAGAGACACATCAAGAGAGCTTTATAAAGTAAAATTAACAGTACTTGGTGATAGGTTTGGATGTAGAGAAATGAGAAAAGGTAGAATTCCACTATGTAACTTTTTTTACCTGGGGAAAGAATTTTTATTTATATTTACGTTAAACCTCCCCCAAGAGGTAAATTAGATACACATTTTTACACACTCATTAGGGGAATTTAGATAAGGCTAATCAAATCTTGACCACAATTTTCGCATATTCTGATCATCTTCATAACTTTGGCTATAAAAGATTACTATGTAATTATTATGGAAATTCCCTTTTATACCCAAAACATCCTCAATGGTATATATGGCTTAACAAATGGTTACTCTATTTTCAAAAAGTAAATATTTCTAGTTGCTCTTTTAAAAAAGCAGGGAAGTTTCTTTCAATGATTAATGCAGCCATTTATATGGAATTATTTTCTTTAGTTGTCTGATGATAGAATATGAAATCCTTTAGGGGATTCAGCTGTTTTTTCTGGTATGATGTAAGAGTTTTATTTATTCATAATGTTTCCTGTTCTTGTTAATAAGAGTAATGGCTGATAGGAAAATAACAGCCCCTAATTTTTCTTCCCTCACAGACCCTCAGCAATCAGCAGTTGTTTTTTAAAAAGTTATTTAATGCACTTGCATGCCTTGATTTGATCCATGAAATTAATACTGAATGCTAACAGGTGTGGAATGTCAGGGACAGCTGTGTAGAGTATAGTGCTGTTCAGGTCAGTTTCTCCTTTCTCCACAGCCCAGCAGGATTCATCATGTACTGGTGCCAATAACTGACACACCACTCTTTTTTTAGGAATACTTACAGATTTATGGGTTGATTTATCCTTTTATATGTCCACCAACTCTGAAACCCTGTGAAGAAGTGATTCTATGGTCCTATGTGTGAACTCCATTTATAGAACTACTCTAAGCAACATATTATATCACAACTATTAGACATAAAGGTAGCCTTGAGCTACGGATTGGGATTTAATCCTTAGAAATACATATTTTTCACTGATTTCTCTGTCTATAAAAGCTAGGAGAAATATAATTAGTGGGACTACATGTAGATCATCTTAAAACTCTGATGGGTGATAACAATTATCCCCTTCATCTCCGGGTTGCAATGGATCTTACATTATCTAGCCCAAGGGCTTTATTTACTACTTATGAACACCTTGTAGCGAGCATGATAAAATGCTTCAGGCCGAGCGCAGTGGCTCAAGCCTGTAATCCCAGCGCTTTGGAAGGCCAAGGCAGGTGGATCAGTTGAGGTCAGGGGTTTGAGACCAGCCTGGCCAACATGGTGAAACCCCGTCTCTACTAAAAAAAAAAAAAAAA
>NW_012105388.1:1361953-1372129 GCF_000951045.1 Mandrillus leucophaeus
AAAAAAAAAAAAAAAAAAAAAAGCTTCATTTTACAATGCAGTCAGGTTGACAAATGTATCACTTCCCTTCCTTCATCCTTTCTCCTAGACTGCTGCAACTTAAGGGTACAGAAACAAACAATGCAGAGGTACTTGCTGCAATGTCTCTTTGTCGACTGTAGTTGCCAATTTAGTGTCTCTAGAACTGTCTCCAAACCTAATTTGTGCATGCATGCCTTTAAATGAAGAGGAGTGGCAATACAGGACTGTGGTTAAGTCCATGAAGTTGGCCTAACATGTGGAATCCTGACTTTACTACTTATTAGCTGTGTGTGACACTGGCTAAGTTATGTAACCTCTCTGTGCTTCATTTTATAGTTGTAAAACTGTAAGTACCCTTATGCACCACATAATGATGGGTCTGTCAACAATGGACTGCATGAACTACAGTGGTCCCATAAGATTATAATGGAACATATATAGAAATCTGATACATCACACTTAATGTTGGTGTTGCAGATCAAGTAGGGGAAATGACTGACATTCAGTAATGTGGCTAAGAAATTTGGTTTTCCATATGAAAAAATAAATACAAATAAAGATACACATCTAGGTTTGTGTAAGTATACTCTATGCCATTTGTACAATGAAGAAATTACCTGACAATGCATTTCCTAGAATATATCCCCATTGTTAAGTGACACATAACTGTATAAGATGTTTCTAGAATTTAGTTTTTATATGTACTTAATAAGCGTAAGTCAATGCTGGAGAAAATTTATTCCTTTAACAGGAACTGCAAACAATTACAGAGTTACCTTCCTGAAATGCAAGTCCGATCATATTTCTGTCTTCTACAGGTTAAGAATCAAACTCCTTAAGCATGGCCCACAAATTCCTTCATGATCCGGATCCTGCCATTGTTTATTTCCTAGAACTGACTACATTCCAACAATTTCCTCACTCATCCTGTGTGCTTACATATTCACCTCTCTGTTTGAAATGCCACACTACCTCATCTTCCTCCCACTCTCTAACCTACTCATCCTTCTATAACCAACTCTATTGTCTTCTGAAAAATTTGATACTACCTCCTCCTTCCTTGATGAATTTAGTGCTCTTGGCACAAATAAAATAGTGCAATAATATTTACCTCATAAAGCTGCTAAAAGGATTAAATGAAATAACTTCTATAAAATAGCTAGGACAGTAAATGCTTCAAACATAGTAGTTTTATTTATAATCTCAGTATTCTGCAGGATGTCTCTTTTATAGTTCCTATCTTAGTATGAAATTTTGGATTTACCAGTCACTTTCCTCTACAATAATAAATTCCTTGAGAACAAGGATTTTAGCTTATTTGTCTTTATACAGTCTATGGTAGCACAATGCCTGGTAACAGTAAGTGTTCAATGAACATTTACTGAATGAATAAACAATGAAGCAAAACAGAATAAAATTTTATCAGACAGAAGCTGACTAGCAAAAGAGACGGGACTTACAAGCAACTTATCTTTTTCTTTTTTCCCCTGAAAAAAATGTTGGATTACATGATATAAAAACCCATTTTGGAAATCTAACAGGAATCTTCTGGGCTGAACTCTTTAGGGCTTTATACAGGAAAGGTAGGAAATATATTTCTTTTTTCCTCCCATCAATAGCATACAGCTTCACATTCTGCTTTTGACTCTGGTAACATGCCAGAATTCTACTAGTTACAGTATTACTTAGTTCTAAAAAACAGGCCTCACTTAAATAACTGGAGTTCATCTGTAGAACAGTAGTTACGCAGTACTACATGTTTGTGCAAAAGGAACATACTGGGGAGTACTAGAGAGGTACACACAAGGAATAAGGGTGATGCTGGCTCTGACTCATGCTCCTACTGTTTATTTATAGCTTCTTATTAATATGGGATTTGTTTTATTTGGCAAAAATACAAGATTTCAACTGACTGAGAGAGGAAGATGTAAGAAAATGCCTAAGCATAAAACTTCTACAGCCGAATAATAATCTGTAGCTCAGTGCTGTATCAACAGGCTCCCCAGGGGATAGTGCAAACTGAAACCACTCCAGAATTACAAATTTCATGAGCTGCAGACTTTACTGCTAAAAGTAAAGTAGTGGTTAACCAAAGATTTTATTCCTCTATAGACACCTCCATTTATAAATGCTAAATTCACTAGTTGGAGTTAGATTTTTAGAGTAGTGTAACAAATATTTATGATGAGTTCCTAATTACTTTAAATAATTTTCACCAGCAACAAACAGTAAAAAGCAAATTTAAAAAGGAAAGCCAAAGAATTTATATGCTTCAAATAGAAACATTTCTCAATGTTAATTTAAAATGACTCCCTGCCTTCTTACTCTGATGTTGCTTTTCAACACTTAAACCAAATTTTATTATATACTTATCTGTGTATTTGTTTAGCATCTGTCTCTAGAATGTGGGCTCTGGAAAAGCAAGGGCTTGTTTGCTTTGCTCATTGCTGGAGTCCTTGTAGTGATAACAGCCGGGAACATAATGGTTATTCAGTAAATATCTCGTTGGACTAATGACAGAAAATTATTAAATTTCTTAATCCAATTCTTTGAGGATAATTGCAGTGAGAAGAGCTTTTTCTTTAAAAAAAAAAAAACTATAAAAGTGAGGTAATTATTCAGATAGTCACACTTAGTATGAATAAAGTTGTTTTGGATAATAAAATCAACTCCTAAAAGTTTTGAGGAAGAAAACTCTAAAGTTATTTCACATTTATGTTTTCTCTTAAAGATCAACAAATGCTATTCATTTAAAAAATGTTAGTGTTTTTGTATTTATCACTGCCATTCATATTCTTAAAGCAGAGGTGTTTGTTTCAAAATGAAAGTAAGATTCACATTTTGGTAGATGGAAAATATGCCTTCCCAGCTTTGTATTTTAAAATCAGGTCAACTGCACAAAACTGCAGTAAAATAAAAATAAAACCAATTTAATCTGGACCTTTTTGGCTCTAGTAAGTATTTTACCTAAGGAGACACTATATTCTCCCTAATCTAAGCTGAAAACAAAATTGGTCAAATAATCCTAGGGGGAGACTGGCTTTCAAATAACCAGCAAACACATATGCACCGAAATTCTGTTGACCATTTCTCTTTGCATGATAGAGAATTATACATACATATTTTAATGAAAAATAAGATAAACTTTTAAAAGCTGACCCAAAAGCCTCAGATCTAAGTGAAGTTGCTTCGTCAGAATAGACCTGAACTATTTTATAATGTGAATTCAAATTATCTTAGTTTCCTTATGTTTTTAACAACCTGTGGATTCCTATTATATATAAAAATGTCACATGACAGGCTTCAACTGAAAATGAGAAACAATGAATAGCGACCTTATACAATTACATCTATTAACAATTACAGAACTTACGCTGATATAATTTTTTAATCTATATATGTTTTATATATATGTGTGTGTTTTAATGCTTCTAAAAAAACAATAAAGACTGCTTTTATGCTACACGTGAAAATAATGTTTATTACATCTTGTGAATGAACCCATGACATAGTCATGTGGCTCCTATGTAATATCAATATGAAAACGTCAGATTAAAGGCTACTTTCTTCACAGTTATCAACTGATGTCACTAAATCCATCCAAATGAATGAGATGTAGTCAATGTGAATAAACCCTAAAAGTAGATGAAAACCTGGTGTCTGCTGTTACTCAGTTTTCTGACTGTAATCTAAGTCTCTAGTTCTATAGACATCACATGAAATGGGCATTGAATTAGAATCAATACAGGAAATATTTAAAAGAACTCAAAAGTCATTTTTGCTAAAGATTATTAGAAGAGATTATATATACTACTGAGAGAAAGTCTAGCTATCTTTCTGTTTGGAAGAGCTCTTCTTTTCAAGTTTCTGATTCTCTTTCTCCACAAAATGGAAAAAGGGTAAGTCTAAATTATCTAAGTCTAACCTTCATAAATAAACCCAGTTAGATAATGAATGGTAATGTAATGATACCGTGCAACACTCTTGCAGTTTTAACACTCTTTTGAAACATGCCAATTTTCTGTCTGTTTATGGGTGATAAGGAAAATAATAGCATTAAAATGAATCTTTCTGGGGAGCTGGGGGAAAGAATGATTTTGCTAAATCTAATGAAAACAAACTCCTCTCCCCTTGTCATATCCATTTATGGGTACTGTGCCAGTACTGAACTTATTATTTCATTTAAAACTCTCAACAACCCAGGAAGAGATAACTATTAATATTACTATATTAGAGATAAGGACACTGAAAATTAAAACTGAGACTTGTCTGACTCCAAACCCTGATTTTCTACCAAAAAAAAAAAAGGAAAGAAAAAAGCTGTATCAACCCCCAATAAAATGTAATTTCTCCACTAAACTAAAAAGTATGGGTGATTCCACTCACAGCTAAGTGGAAAAACTTTTTTTCTTATTTCTAAATAAGACTGCACAACACTACAGCATAAACTATTCCTGTGCTGTTTTTATATTCTTTAAGCCAATGCATAGAGTATGTATATGTGTATACATGCATAATATATATAATTTTAAAAGATTTACTCTAGAGTCTAATTCTGAAGCTCTTCTTTACCAAATTAAGGAAAACAAACTACTAATAGATTAGCCCAGAAGTAGTAGCTTTTCTTATAAGAGGCTTATTTTTAGTTCTTTGTTCATTTTTCAGTGTATTTCCTATCATTGTGACTATATAGGCACATATTATGTGTTTGTCTCATCTGGTCTCCAGAATTTTGGTTTGGCAATATCTTCTGCTACCCATTACACTTTTGCTATAATTATCTACAGTATATGTTATGTTTCCAAAGAGTATATAAATAACATTTCATTGGTTAAGTATAAAGACTGGAAATTTGAGGTTGAAGTCCAATCATAGGATACTGTTTTAAGAAGTTCCAGCAAAATGTGCAACCTAACAGAGTCAAGGATGACGCAAAGAAAACTGACAGTCTGGTATAACCTATTTAACTTGGCTTTGCTTTAATTCTTCCTTTAAAAGCTATTAGATGAAAACACAGCATTGAATATCATACAATACTGGATATCCACACACACAAAATGAACTTTGATATGCACCTTGTACATATACAGAAATTAATTCAAAATGGATCATACTCCTAAATGTAAAACCTAAAATTGTAAGACTTTTAGAAAAAAAAAATGAGAAAATATTTGTGACCTTTAGTTAGGCAAATATTTCTTAAAACCACAAAAACACAGTCCATAAAATAAAAAGCTGACATACTGGACTTAATCAAAATTAAGAATTTCTGCCCTTTGAAGAACACTAAAAAGGAAATTTAAATACAAGCAAAAAACTGGGAGAAAATATTTACAAGTCATGTATTTGGTAAGGGACTTGTATGTAGAATACATAAAGAACTCGCAAAGCTTCCAGATTGCTGAACATGAGGAGGTGCCTGGAAGGTAGCCTACTTGGAGAGGCTATGGAAGCTCCACACCCCTTACACATAGCTTGCCCTATGCATCTCTTCCATTGGGCTATTCATCTGTATCCTTTGTTAATCATAATAAGCCAGTAAACATAAACGCTTGCTTTCATGAAGCAAGTTGCCATGTTGTGAGCTGCCGTATTAAGAGGCCCATGTGGCAGGAACTGAGGGGAATCTCCAATTGAGCAAATAACAGAGACCCTCAGTCCGGCATCCCACAAGGAGCTGAATTCTACCAACAATCATGTGAACTTATGAGTGGAACATTCCCCAGTAAAACCTTGAGATGCGACTGCAGCCCTAGCCAAGACTGTGGTTGTTACTTTCAGATGAAACCCTGGAATAGAAGACCCAGCAAATCTATGCCTGGACTCCTGACCCATAGAAACTGAGATAATAAATGTGTGTGTTTTAAGCTGCTAAACAAAACAAAACAACACACACACAAAATCCTCAAAATGACATCTCAATCATTAGAAAATAACCCAATAAAAAATGGGGAAAGATTTGAACAGACCCTTCACCAAAGATAATTTATGGATGGCAAATAAGCACATAAAAAGATGGTCAAAATTAATAGTCATTAGTGAAACGCAAATTAAAATCACAATGAGATACCACTACATACCTCTATTAGAATGGCTAAAAATAAAAAGATAGGCTATATCAAGTGTTGCCAAGGATGTGGAGGCACTGCAACTCTTATTCCCACTGGTGGGAATGTAAAATGGTACAACCACTTGTACCAAAGTAGTTCGGTAGTTTCTTAAAAAGCTAAACATATGCCTACTATATAACCCAGCCATCCCACTCCTAGGTATTTACACAAGAGAAGTGAGTGCATATGTCCCTACAAAGACATGTACACAAATAGTCATGGTCGCTTTGCTTGTAGTAGCGAACAGTAGAAGGTGAATGTATTAGTAAATTGTGCTATGTCCCTACACCAGAATATTAGCAGTAAAGAAATGAACTACTGATACAAGCAACCCATGGATTAATCTCAAAATAATTCTGCTGGAAGGAAAATATATATAAATTAAGATCCCTTTATATACAAATAAACTAATTTGTAGTAACAGAAAGATCAGTTGCCTGGTGAAAGGGCAGGGAAAAATTACAAAGGGGCATGAGAAACAAAACTTTTGGGACTGATGGGGATGCTGATGATTTTGAGGATGGTGATGATTTCACCTATATAAGTATATACATATATATACACACACACATACATATCAAACATAAAATGTGGAGTTAAATATGTGCAGTTTATCATATGTCAATTATACCTCAATAAAGCTATTAAAAAATGAATCTTCACCCTAAAAGAACACACATGACATTGCATAGCACATAAAATTTCACTATCAATTTTAATTTTGAAACTATGTTAAATAATAAATCTTTGTTTCATATAACAGAAAATTAGATTCAAACCAGCCACTCAAGAAATCTGAACACAAGGATTTTATTCCTGTATACAGACAATTAGTCTTCCAAGTGGTATAGTTCCCTGATTGCTATAAAGGGCAGCTCCTCAGAAAGTAGTAAGGTCAGATACCCAAGATAAGCACTAAATGTTCAAATATTCCTGAATGTAGCAGCACAAAATTGAAGTTTATTTATTTTAAAAATGATAAATGACATGCCAAATAAAAACAAAATGGTATTATTAAGTTGCATCTACAAATTCTTATCAAATCTCTAGCTACCAATAGCTAGAACTGAAGAAAGGTGTTAGGGAAGAGAAGAGGGTGAGGAAAGAGAGGGATGATACTTTTCTTCACAGCATTTCAAAGCGTTAAAAAAAAAAAAAAAGAAATTTCAAAGATGCCTGATGATTTCAGCAGAAATAAAAGCTGCTGCATAAAGATATAATAATACAGTGTGACTATCATACCTTCTAAGACATTTTTATCCCCTGGAGCTATTATGCAATAGCTTTAAGTAAGGTATTTGCAGAGCAGGCAGGTCTTAGCTTAGCTGTTAGGTCTCCATGAAGACCTCCTTGCATAGGACAGCCCCTCCAAGATTGGTTAATGTGTGCTCTTTCGACACCCTATACTTACCTTGTTCATCACAACCATCATACCATATTGTAATTAACTATATGTCTTTCATTCTTTAGATTACAAACTCCCTGAGTACAAGGGCTGTGTCTTTATTAATCAACTGTAACTCTACACCTGGCATTTCATTGCAGAGATTTGACTTTAAAGCATACTGCACATTGACACCCCACCAAGGCCTCACAATCCAAATGTCTCTGGTAGGCTCACTATCCCATTGACCAAGACAACTACTTCATACTTGTGCCTCTCTGCTTAAATCTCCTATACCTCCTCCAATATCCTTACTTTCAGCTGATGACATCAGTTGAGATGTCCTTCACCGGGAAAACAGAAACTGTTAGAAGTGTCTTCTCTTTATCTTCCTGGAACCTAAGGTCCTATCTATGAACTCATCATGCCTCTACCATGATGTCCTGCCTTACTAGCAAAGGGCCATCCTTCCACCTGTTATGTGAATTCCACCCTTTTGCCCCTTCTCAAGGACTTCACTTCTCTTTTAACATTGCTTTCTTCCTATCTATGGTTTCACTCCTTTAAAATATATAATTGATATCTAGAGTCTGAAAATAAGACAAAACCCTACCTTTTCTCTATTTTCTTTTATAGGCAAACATTTTTAAATAGCTATGCTGTTCTCACATCTTACTATTTAATCCATCTTTAACTTTCATGTCATCACTAAAAGGCTCTTGTCAAGTATATCAGTGACTTTCATGTTGACATATCCAGTGAAAACTAATCCTTCATCTTATCTAATGTCTCACCAGTATTCAAGAATAAACCACTCCTTCCCTCTTCAGAAGTCTCTTCTCTTGGTTTTCTCCCTATTTGCTGACTGCTCTTATTTAGTCTCCGTTGCTGCCCTCATCCTTCTCCAATTCAAAATCTAATTTGGTCCTGAACCCTCCTCTTTCTATATATTCTCTTCCTTGATGATTCCATTATTCCCATGTAAATCCATGAGATAATGTATATAAGCTGACCAGGCGCGGTGGCTCATGACTGTAATCACAACACTCTGGGAGGGGAGGCAGAGGTGGGTGGATCACTTAAGGTTGGGAGTTCGAGACCAGCCTGGCCAACATAGTGAAACCCTATCTCTACTAAAAAATACAAAACTTAGTCAGGTGTTGTAATCCCAGCTTCTCAGGAGGCTGAGGTAGGAGGATCATTTGAACCCAGGAGGCAGAGGTTGCAGTGGGCTGAGATCACACCATTGCACTCCAGCCTGGGAGACGGAATGAGACTCTACTTCTAAATAAATAAATAAATGTGTATAAGCTAACAATTCTTAATTCCTCCTCTTAGCTCAGATCTATCCTCTCTTGAGTCCCAGATTCACAGAGTCAATTGCACACATTCCTTTGAATGTCTCACAGATATTTCAAATTTAAATGTATCCAAAAATAACTCTCCGCATTTATACCAAACATATTACCTTGCCCTCCAAATATTTTTATCTTAGTAAATGGTAGTCCTTTCTACCTAGTAATTCAAGACAGAAATCTGAACACATCTAATATATCTCCAATTCTCACTAAATCTATCCACAAAATGTATTTAGAATCCATTAATCACTTCGCTGTCATCGTTTTGCCAGAGCTACTGAAAAAGCCTTCTAATTGGTATCTCTGCTCTCTCTGCTTCTACTATTAATATATCTCGCTCAAATGCATTGTCCATGTAGCAGTGAACATCTTCTACGAACTAAATCATTCATGTTATTCTGCTGCTTAAATCCCTTCGCTGGCCCTCAGAATAAAACCGAAACTACTTACTATAGCTCATAAGGCTTTGTAGATCTAGCCCCTTCCAATCTCCCAAACCTCGTTTTCATTATTCATCCCGCATCCCATTCACTAGTCTTCTGCCACACTGGTTTTCTTTCAGTGCCTCAAATAAACCTCTTTCCTGCCTTACTTAACTGCCTTTATATGCCCTTTCCTCTGCCTGGAATCCTTGAATTCCCCCTGTGTTTGAGATATCAGCTAAATGTCACTGTCTCAGGAGAGCATCCTTGTTATTCTCTGAGTCCATTGTGTGTTTTCATGATAATACTTATTATACCTGTCAATTATTTTGCTACTTTATCTGGTTAGCAACAACTAAACCATTAAGTTCCCTGAGCACAGAGACTATGTATTATTTATCACTGGAATCCATGCTCCTTGCATATCCTCAGAATACTCAGTACATACTTTCTGAAAAAGTATTTTCTGAGTGCATGAAAAACTAAACCTTAAGAGAAACAAGCCTCCTATGATCTAGTAGTAGAATAATGGAGAAAGTTATGAAACACATTATTATGGAGCTCAGTTATATGGACTCCACTACTAAAACTTCTATCTAAATACAACAAAGAGGAATGAATACTTTGTTTTGTTCTATAATATTATTTTTTAAAGTTTTTTGAAAAGTTTTCTAAATTTTTAATCTAAAACTTCTTAAATTTTAATATTTCATATAAAAATCTATTACATACTTTTCTTATATTTAAGAATGAATTGTTGGCTTAAAAGATGGGAGATTAGAAAACTTGCCTCCTTCAAGACAGGAATGCCCTCTCTCACCACTCCTGTTCAACATAGTGTTGAAAGTTCTGGCCAGGGCAATCAGGCAGGAGAAAGAAAT
>NW_012105388.1:1373869-1393910 GCF_000951045.1 Mandrillus leucophaeus
ATGGGTGCAGCACACCAACATGGCACATGTATACATATGTAACAAACCTGCACGTTGTGCACATGTACCCTAGAACTTAAAGTATAATAAAAAAGAAAAAAGAAAAAAGAAAACTTCCCTCCTTAACCCACAACTATAATGTCTACATATAAGATACAGAAAAAGACAAAACTGATATATTTGAGAATTTTATGACTCATGGAAAGGTGGAATCTAGCAAAGAAACTAGTTGAAATTGTTAATAAAAAATGACCATATGTTGAAAGTCATCTTTCTCTTGTTTCAGAGGTATGAATAATCTATCTTCTTATTTCTCATGCAACAAAATCTTTCAAATACTATAATGGTGCCAATTAAGTTGTGATGTCATTCTGAGACCAATCATGTAGACAAAGAAAAAGGAACTGGATATTTTAAACACACATGTGATGAATCCTCTAAAAAAAAATTGTTACAGCTTTTCATACTGGAAATGAAAAGACCATGGAAGTATCCTACACTGTAAGTTATTAATATAGCTTAATGACTGAAAAAGTACATATAATAGCTGAGAGACTAATAAAATTATGGATAATCGACCTTGCTCAATGTCTGCTGAAAAGTCAGTATAAGATATCATGGCACTTTCCAACCATATGTTAATTCATCAAATTACACTTAGCTGCAAACATGAAGGCTGAGTTAGTATCTCAACTACAGAATTGTGCTTTTGTTTTACAAGTGGAAGAATCTATAGACTTTATGTTTTGCTTATATTTATTCAGTATGAGCCCCAAGTAATCAACAACAAAGACCTTTTATAGGAATGCTTGGCAACAAACACTAACAGTACTGAAATATTCGGTGTTGAATAACTTTCCTAAATCTCATCATTTATTTTGAAACAACTGTGTTGATACCAATGACGCAAAAGCAATGATGGTGTCCTAGCATGAATTAAGACAGCAGCACCAAACTGTATTATACAGTTCATCGTATTACTGCCCTATGGTCATATACATGCACATACCATACACAGTCAATTTCATTGAAGGAAGTCTTTGATGAAGCAATAAAAGTTATTAATTTATGAAATCTTGACCCTTAAGTAGATGTCTTTTAATATTCTGTATGACAAAATGGGAAATACACACAAAACATTTCTGCCGCATATCAAGGTACAATTGTTGTCTAGAGGAAAACCACTTGTGTAACTGAGTTGTGAGCTGCACTAGCTACTTTCTTCATGGAACACCACTTTTACTTGAAAGACTGACTGATAAACTATAGTTGTTTAGCCTTGTGTATCTGATAGATATGTCTTGAAAATAAATTAAGTGAATCTACCACTTCAAGGAAAACTGACATATTTTTTAACAATGATAAAATTTGAACCTTTGAGTGAAAACTAGAATTTTGGAAAACTTGTGTCTGCCACCATGAACTGCTCATAATACTTAATGACTTTTCTGATAAGATTTGTGATAGTATTAAAGAATGTGACATTTTAATATATAATAAAATGTGTCAACATTTGGAAGACCTGCATAACTCAGTGAACCAGTATCTTCAAATGACCAATGTATAATGTAACAAAACCTTGCATAGGTAAAAATTCATTCAAAGTGCAAGATCAACCAATGGATTTTAATTTCAGATTACTAAAAGTTCATAGATTTGGCTTCCATGTTGCAACTAACCTTCAAGAAACTACCTCCTGTTGCATTTTGGTGTACCATCAAAGAATACCCACAATTATTTGAAAGGCTTTTAAAACAGTCCTTCCTTTCCAACTATATCTCTGTGTGAGGCTGGATTTTCTTCATATATTTTGACCAAAAAGAACCAATATAAGAATCTAGCTGGTTTCTACTAAGCCAATCATTAAAGAGGTTTTTCTTAATGTTAAAAAAAAAAAAAAATGCTACTCTTCTCATTTTCTTTGAAAACATAAAGGAATTTGGAAACCAAAAAGTGTGAGAACCACTGATTTAAGGATCTCCACTCTCTTATCGCTCAGTTTGGTTTTGCACCTGATGGCAAAATAGAAGCTTGAAAGGTTAGGGTCAAATATATAGAAAACAAGGGAATGGATAGATAGACGGCTAAGCAAACATACCTACATACACCAGAAAATGTCTGCCTACATGGCTGTGGCTTAGATTATCCTCATTCCAAAGTCAAAGAAAAATTATTATTTTTACTGTATATCATTCTCTCTAGTTCACATTGCTCATACCTCTACTAGAATAGATATTCAAAAGCTGCTAATTCAAAGCACATTTTGGGGGGAGAATTCAACTAACCTCTTTAAGGAACTTCAAAGTAAGTATGTGACACTGACCCTCTCCAAGACAGACTCATTTGTAACAGAATAAAAGTTATTGAACTTCTATTCAATAAAAAATGGAATCAGAAAAGAAATAGCTGTAAAATGTAAACTGAGTAACAGTTTACATGTGACTCTTAACTATTACATGTAAACTGTTTATTCTGTATGATATATTTTAGTTTAATTTTTCAAGATTTATTTTAAGACAAATTATAATCAGACAGAGATGACTCCAAATAAATTATTCAAAAGATAGTTTATGTCAGATTTAGCAATTTGACAAGCTTATCTTAAATTCACTCCATACATGAAATAAGCACTCTGCAGGGGACAGTCTCATCCTTCTAGGACATCACAGACACATTATAGACAGGCATGTTATACATAAGGAGCTTATTCAGTCTGGGGCTTATTCATTCCAGAGGTTAAAATGATAGCACAATCTGTTTAGCACCCTAACTGAAAAATAATCCTTTCTGTCCATGTATTACCAAGATCAGTATTTCAACTTGGAAACACAGAGAAATTCTTACTGGGTATATAATTTCCCTCATGCAAAATGGCACTTAGACTTTTAAAAATGCATTTGAATTCACTCATTTTCAAAGACTGATTTCTAGACTTAAACATGAGACACAGATGGTCCTGATAGTAATATTCAGTAAACTGGACTATCACGATTTCTTTATCACATTACAGTGACTATACAAACTAATTGAAAATATAGTATCAAACTGATGGATTTGGTATCTAATTAATTTGTTCATTTATTCATTCAATATTTATTGAGTACCTGCTACATGCCTGATATGCCATGTACTGGGAACAGAGTCATGACTAAGACACACAGGGTTCTTGCCCTCAGGGTACTTATAGACTGGCAGGGGAAACAGACATTAAACAATCGCATAATTATTATTTAGTTAGATACTATACTCCTATTCTCAGCCAATCATCCATCTTGCAGGCTTCCAGTGTGATGCCCATATTATGAATTGGATGTCTCCTGAAAGCCTACCCATAATAAGATCTTTATAGAAGATTAGCAGCAATGTGTTGAAATAAATATCACACAATTATCAGTCTTAAGATTTTTCAGGAAAACACTGTCAGTGTTTAGATTGGTGTCAAAAGTTAAAATATTAAGAGTCCAAAATGAACAAATCACTGTATATAGGAGAGGGGAGGAAATGACATGAGTGTTTCAGACCTTGGTCCTGAGTTAGATCATAAGTCATCAATTTTTCCTAATTATAATAATTGCTTCCTCCATAATTAAGTTTTATGACATCATCAGAAAGGTTATACCAAATTTTATGTAGGCTACTTTGCTAGTTTTCTAATTTAATACAAGAAAAAATTATAAAACCATTTACATATAAGTTAAATGAGAAACAGTCCTATCAACTTTAACATTTTGAAAACTCTTTACCATTATTAAAAACCAGCTTCGTATTTAAGATTTAAAAGACTTTTGATATCTCAAGGAGTACTTTAAATATGATTTTATTCTTCAAAAATCTGGTTTCAATTCCATACACTCTTTTATTTCTTTTCTGTAGTCCTACTGCAAATAAACAAAAACTGCTCAACTTTCTCCAGGCTTTTTCTTTAAACAGAAAACAATACAGAGGAGGAACAAACAATGACTTGTTTATTTTCCTTTAGAACATCTGTCAAGCATAAAACATAAACTCTATTCTTATATGTATATAAACTAACTACAATAGTCCCTATTTATCTTATATCCTATCTTTATATCTCTCCTGTCCTTAACACAAACACATACACACACACACTCTTAGTTCTCTTCTCCTTATCTATATCTAGGATATCTCCACCTCCTTCCAGTGTCAAATTTACCAAACCATTGTTTTTCTTTCCCATTCTCTTCTATCTCTACTCTGGATTCTGTTCTGATTACTCTACAATAAACGTAATCTCAGGTTACCAGTGATTTTTATGTTTACACAAGACAAATGAGTTTCTTTCATTTCTCATTCTCAGGGAGCTCTATAACATCTGATACCACTGACAGCCTCCTTTTCTGAACTCTTCTTCCTTGACTTCCATGTTTTAAAATAACATAAACAAGTTGATTTATTTTCCTTCATCTGTACTCTTCCAATTATCCTATATTTCTAATAATTTCCTCTGTGTTTCCCTGCTGGCTCTTGTTCCTCCCACACTATTACTTTGAGTAACATGTGGCTTGGTTTTCCACAGGGCTTTATCTTGGTCTCTGGAAAATGATCCTGAAACAACTCAAAATATGTTTTGAAAAGAGAGATCAATGGAATTAGACTCCAAGTTGACTACCTTCAAAGATATGATATTTGGATATCTTAAATAGGCAATAGAGGGAAATGATCAAGAACATAGACTCTGGAGCCAGACTTTCTTGGTTAAATTCTGACTCTACCATTTCTAAACTATGTCACAATGGATAAATTTGTTTTTTCATTTCTACAGCTGACTTTTTCTTCCTTTTTTTAAATCTTTCTTATTGGAGTTCACAATGGACACAATTGCCTCAGGTTCTTCAACTGTAAAATGATGATAACTGCACCTATCTCAGGAATATTATAAACATTAAAGGTTGTCGTATTGTGTACTGTGTGTTATTAAATAAATTACAAAACTGCCAGCTATTCAAAAACAAACTAATTTATAGCCCCACCTTATAACTTCACATTTTGTTGTTTTTGTTATGGTTGTTTTTCAAAACTGTTAAAATATACTGACTCCACTAGATTGAATCACTTAGTAACTTCAAAGAGTTTAAAGCAATACTACAGCTTTCTAACAGGAAAGTGTGCACATACACAAACACACAGAAGAAAACTACAGATTTCTGGAGCCAGAAAGAAAAAAGCAAATCTACACTAACTTTATCACTTAACATATCAGGAAACTGAAGATGAGAGGTACTAAGTGATTTCTCTAAAGTCACATAGCAGATGTCACTGAGTGGCAAAATTGGGGCTAGAATGCAGGTCCCTAGGGTCTGTACCTATGAGTTGTTTAAAATGTATTTTTCTTCCTCACATATTCATGATGTGAAGAAATGTTCTTCCTGGGAAAGCAGTTCTGCTTTGGGGAAATATTTTCTTCCCTCATCACAAAAAATTTGATGAGAACTTTAAGCTATCAATCATTAAATCCTACCTTTTTTTTTTCCTTTTTTTAACTTTTATTTAAGTTCAAACAAACATGTGCAGGTTTGTTTTATAGGTAAACTCGTGTCACAGGCGTTTGTTGTACAGATTATTTTGTCACCCAGATAGTAAGCCTAGTTACTCAATAGTTATTTTTTCTGCTCCTCTCCCACCTCCCACCCTTTTTTCAATGTAACTTCAGAAGTCTTTCAGGAATTATTCTATTCCAAAGCTAAAAGTCCACCCACACCAAAGCTGACTATATATTCTTAAAATTTTCATTGCTATCCAAGTCACTGAAGTAATTTTAAACATTCATTGAGAAAAATGTCCTCCTTTGTTTCTGCAAACCTCACCTCTAGTAATCTTTTGAAGAGTAGGACATAAAAAATAAGGGTAAACGGCACAAATATACAGTTAGTGGTCTGAGTAGTCAACATTTATTTAGGACTTACTCTGCACTGCCTGCAATGCATTGCAATACATCTTGTAAAAGACAAAACAGAATGAATAGACTTTATCCCTGCCCAGAGAAAGCATACCACCTAAAAGGGGGAGATTAAACAAATGCATATGAAAAACACATTTTACAATAATAAGACTACCAAATAGCGCAAGCAAATAAGAACAGTTGAAAAGTTACCAAGACTCGGATGGATCTGCCCACCATTCTGAGAATTTTGAAGACTTCATATTATTCTTGAGTTACAAGTTCTCTGTTTGTGGCTATATACAAGTCTAGTTACAGACTATTGAACAATCATTTCTCAAACATAAAGCAAGTTACTTTAGACTTTGTGTTTGAAAAGTGTAAGAAAAAAAATTTTTTTATGTTAGCTAGCAATGTTATAGAGACAAAGAACAAATAGTTAAATTCTCTAAAACCACACAGCAGTAATTCACATTTAACAAGGAGTTTGAGATCAAATGCTTCTGCTCTCAAAGACCTAGCATGCCACGTACAGAAAACATAATAAAATGTATTCACACACACAAAAATCCCACTCTTTTCAATGAGAAGCTCTAGAATATCAATAATTAAAACAGCTTCTATTTTTGCTAAACTACTTCCTTTTTAAGACAAAGCAAAGACATTTCTTTTCCACCATGTTGGAAATTTCAGATACTGTTTTAAAAAGAAACCAGAAACTTTCAAGGCCTATTTATTCTATTTCCTGACTTGAAATCTGAAGCTATATTATAATATTTCAAACCATTATATTATTCTCCAGCATTATGAAAGCATAATCTAATAAAGTACTTAATCTATAATCAGGTAATTAACAAACAAAAACTTTTTGAAGTTGTGTAATGAATCTGCCAAAACTGTCCAGCAGATTTGTCAATGAAATTTCTTGCTTTTGGAGAGTTAGATTAATTTGTTATTTACATACGCTGTAATATATCTAGAAGTACCAGATATAAAGAAAAAAGTACCACAATGTAAAGAAAAAAAAATCACTGTATTAAATTAGAATCCATTAATTATTGCCCTAGTTCTAATGCTTACCATTTTTGTATCCTTAGATAAGCTACTTAACCTCTCTTTGCTTCAGCTTTTTCAGCCATAAAATTGGACTAAGAATACTTATGTGATTATATGTAAGGAATTTCTAAGATTATGCATGTGAAAGAGGTTTGTAAACTACAAAGGTAGTTTACATTAAAGTGTTAATATTTGTATATAATAAAGTGAAACAGAAAATGGACATATAGAAAGAACATTATTGGTATAATGATTAAATAAATCTAGGTTAAGTTTATTAACCTAGGATACTCAGTCAACTCTGCTCTATTTTTGTATAATGTGTTTTAGACCTGAATGAGAATATATTTTAAAGTTAAAAATTAATTTTAAAAAGCCTTCTAAAAGATTTTTTAAAACATCTCTCTTCTGAGATAAGACCCTTTTCTAAAATGCAAGTATCTTTCCAAACTCATCTATTCACACTGTTTTCCAGCTAGAATTTGGCTGAGAAAGGCCATGAAAGTGGAGATAAGAAAATGGCCAAACTCCAAGATCCATGTGTACGCTCAAGTTTTGAGGTCTTAGGAACAAAAGAAGGAGCTGTACCCTTTTGAAGTAGACTTTATAAACTAATTTCCTTTGATACTAAAGAAATTCCCCCTGCCTCTGAAGATTTTATATATATACATATAATTGTACATAGAATTTTTATATATGCATATAAACTAAACATAAATTTCTAAGAAATAAATAACAGGCATTAATAAAATATGCCATTCTTCATGTTTTAGGTATTAATCTAGGTACGAAGGTATACAATATCATTGCTATTTTTGAAATTCGTTTTTACGCCCATCCGTGGGACTAAACCTCTGGCAAACATTTTGAACAAATAACATCACCAGTCAACCTTTTTTTTGCAATAATTACAGTATTTCCTACAATGTTTCCAAAGTTTCAAGTTTCTGGCTCCTACTGCTTGACTCTGTACAAATAGTGGAATCCATCCCTTCTCCAAAAAAAGAAATCAGTTAGGTCTAACAAAAATCTACTCCAAATTGCTCCCAACAAATAATTTTAAATAAAGATGCAAGTACCTCAAAGTTCTACTTACTGACATAGAAAGCTACACCCAGGTGAGTTATTCAGCTTTACAGCTTAGATTCAGAGACAATAATAAGCTGATCATATCTGGCTAGTGCAAACTATAAATGGACAAAACAGAGATCATCTCTAACTAAACTTTCTACTGGAGTTCAGCACAGCTTATATTACTTCTCAGATTAGTAAAATAGATTCCAATTTCTTTAAGCAAAACAATGTAAAAAAAATACCTTTTAAATGATTATGAAAAACAACAAACTTCCATCACTGTGACTTCTCTAAATGGATCACGTCTAAAAGCATTCTGTTCAGTAAGCACTCAGTGGTGGGCATCGCTGAGTGTCGGGGTTGGTCACAGAAGCATACGATATTTCCTGCCTTCAAAAGGCTTATCATATAGATGAGAAGATGGGCCTTTTAGATCAAACAATTAGGAAGCAATACAAGAAAGAATTTAATGCACACTTACTAAAAATGGGGGGAAAATAATAATAATAAAAAAACCAGGTTTGTGGTATAATAGTGTATGAAGCTCCCAGCACCTGCCACAATCATTTCCTCAGAAGAGCAGCCCCACGTTCTTCCTTCTGCATAAAGCTGTTGGCTTACAAAGCAAGAGAATACATTTAATGAAGCCAACCCTATTTCACTTGTCACAAATGAATAACCATGGATCATAAGCCAAAGCTGCCATAGTAATTCTCTGCATAAGAGAACAGAACTACCCAATCAGATCTTTGTGTTTGAGGAGTATGAATCAGTAATGTGTAAAAAAGACTAACGTGGAATCACTGGAGCTGCTGTCAAATCAGAAATGACAATAAACCTATTCCAATTCTCCATGAAGACTAGTATATATTCCACCCTAGGAAGCACAAGCACAGAGGGATTATTTGGATTCTGAGCCAGTTTCTTGTGCTTCTTTAATCTCACATATCTTACAACAAGTCCCTATTACTTAAGGTTACCCTTATAATCCATGCCATATATATGATAGTGTTAATAATTTTTATAAGGGATCAGTAAGGGGTAAATACCCAAATATGGTACTATTGCTAGAATATATAAAATACCTGGAAAGAGAAGAGAAAGAGACACCTCTCAGGCAGTCATATGGCTATAGCTCACGTTCTTCTGTAATATTATGTATGTATTTGAAACTGATGAAAAGACACTTTACGTGTTTACTTACAATTTGAGACAGGTACTGAAAACAGAAAATGTAATAGAAATAAAAAATGTTCCCAAAGTAGGCATCCATCTCATTTGTAAAAGAAAAAATATTAAACAAGTAGAGATAATATGGCAAACTGACATTCATAGTCATCTGATTCAAAGAGAACCTGTTTTTAAGGAAAAACTGCCCCAGGAAGAAATGCTTTTCCTATATATTAGTGGATGAGACAGCAACATGTAAGGATGGTATTTAAATGTGTATTGAAATAATAAATTAATATCATTTCCCCACCTTTCTTCTCAATGTTTCTTTTCTGCCCTTTTAAAGTCATCTTATTAACTTTACTTGAGCTTTCCTGAGTATTTGTTTCTGTCTTAGCTCTCGAATTCATTTTGTTATATTATTTAATCAACCTCCTCCTTCCCTCCCTAAATAGTCTATCATACAAAAGCATTTTTAAAAGAAGCATTATTGAGCCCAGGAGTTCAAGACCAGCCTGGGCAACAAAGTGAGACCCCATCTCTACAAAAAATAAATAAAAATTAGCTGGGTGTGGTGGCGCTCTCCTGTAGTCCCAGATACTCTGGAGGCTGACGCAGGAGAACTGTTTGAGCTCAGGAATTGGAGACTGAAGTAAACTATGATTGTACCACTGTACTCCATCCTGGGCAATAGAGACCTTGTCTCTTTAAAAAAAACAAAAAAAAACAAAAAAAAACAAACAAAAAGAGCATTAAACTTAATTGGATTTTTTCTTATTAATGTATCAGTTATTCTACACTCAAAGTGACTTGGAAGTTTGAGAAAAAGTTATTCCTCAACCTCCCTCTCCAAATCACACTAAAACAAACAAATCAAAGAGAGGAGGAAAAGGCAAAGTATTTACAGGAAAATAAGCTACAAATAACTAGAACTAAGCAAAGAAAGCAGAATAGGTTACTATGTTGGTGGTAAAAAACTCTTTAAGGAAAGTCAAAAGAACAGAAGCAGTTTGGGCCTTTGTCTGAACTACTGGGATCATAAGCATTTTTTCTTGCTGAGCTATAACAGGAACTCAGTAGTTACCCAAGAGTGTGTCTGCTTTAGAGAAAATAATTTCAACAGCTCAACTGTAAAGAGATTAAAAGGTACAGGAATGCAGGGTGTGAGGGAGTGTCAATTTGGAAGACAGTGGCTTAAATAACAGTACTAAACAGTCAATGGCTACTTCTACATTTATAGATATTAAAGTATTTTGTTAAATACATGTCCATTCATAAAACAAAATAACATGGCTTGCTTATTGGCTTCATTATAAATGTGTGGTTCATGCTAAGCCGAAACCTGGGGCTCTGGAATCTTCTTCTGAATTTCCAATGTAGTATCAACTACAGTAATTTCTGCCAATAAAATTAAGAACCTAAGTGGGAGAAAAAGTCTACATCCTTCTGCACAAGAAATGATGCCACTCACCTTTTTAATGAAACTGTTAGAATATTTTATATTGAAAGATGAAAGAGAAGACCAAGTATGAGGTAATTTGTTATTTCATTTTCATTTCAGCAAGAGCAAAAAGAACAATCCAGGCATTTAAGAACTAAATTCCTGTCCCATAACATAGTTTACAGTCATCAACATAAAATTAACTTCCTTTTCCCTACTACTGAACCAAAACAAGAAAAAATAGAAAAGGATGTTGTCTAACTACTATTATCTAATTCAGTTCAGGTTTATCTTTACTCTCCCTTGATAGAAAACACCAAAATGTGATAAATCAGTAATTTGAAAATGAAAAATCCAAACAGAATGTTAGACATGCTCCTAATAGTATTTGTGTGAGAAACAGTCCTAACAGTCTTCCTGAACATCAAGGGGTTGCCGGGGGAGTGGAATTCAATAATTTTCTAACAGCACATTTATAGCAAACTAATGAGAAATCACTTTTTACAAATGCAAAAAAATGCAATGCATATATATTTTTTAAACCACCATTCATTGTCTTTTATAAAAATACAGTCCCTTTAAAGCTAGGATTGGTTGGGCACGGTGGCTCACACCTGTAATCCCAACACTCTGGGAGGCCGAGGCGGGTGGATCATGAGGTCAGAAGATCAAGACCATCCTGGCCAACATGGTGAAATCCCGTCTCTACTAAAAATACAAAAATTAGCCAGGTGTGGTGGCATGCGGCTATAGTCTCAGCTACTCAGGAGGCTGAGGCAAGAGAATTGCTTGAACCTGGGAGGTGGAGGTTGTAGTGAGCCAAGATGGCGCCACTGCACTCCAGCCTGGGCAACAGAGAGAGACTCCATCTCAAAAGAAAAAAAAAAAAAGCTAGGATTGTTTTCTCTATAAAAAATACTTGTTTTCTTCCCTTAGAAAAACTGCACTAACCATGACATCAATCCATGGCTTGACAAGTGTTACTTCTAATATCTGTTATACTGTTTTGATCAAATAATACAGTAGTTACTCTGAACCTCAGAAAAACTGTCTATTGAGTATGAAAAACATTCTTCTACAGTAACTTCCATAAAATACACTTCAACACAATCATTTTAACACCCAGCAGGTTTCTTCTTCACAGTGCTGAATCTTATTCTTAAAAGTTTACTTTTTTTCTCCTACTTTGAACATAATTATGTCAATAGTAAAGGAAATACTTTGTTTTCATAGACCAGTACAGTTGGAGCCTTGAGGGAAACACTGTTCTTAGCTGCCCCCTTGCTGCTGAAAAGAAACTTTGAGGCTTGTGCTGTATAGAAATATACCAATTACATCTGAGAGAGTAAGGTGAACACAGGGAATTTTGTGAAAAGGCAGTGATCATGAGACGCTATGGCTAAAGTGTTCCAAATCTCTTAGCATTTTTGATTAATAACTGAAAATATATAAGATGTTTGATCTCCGGCCGGGCGCGGTGGCTCAAGCCTGTAATCCTAGCACTTTGGGAGACCGAGACGGGCGGATCACGAGGTCAGGAGATCGAGACCATCCTGGCTAACACGGTGAAACCCCGTCTCTACTAAAAATACAAAAAATTAGCCGGGCGAGGTGGCGGGCGCCTGTAGTCCCAGCTACTCGGGAGGCTGAGGCAGGAGAATGGCGTAAACCCGGGAGGCGGAGCTTGCAGCGAGCTGAGATCCGGCCACTGCACTCCAGCCCGGGCGACAGAGCGAGACTCCGTCTCAACAACAACAACAACAAAAAAAAAACAAAAAAAAGATGTTTGATCTCCCTAGTTTTCAAGTATCAAAGTTCTCTGGTCCTAAAAACCTGAGCTGCTAGATATTTATACCTTAGGAAAAGAATTAACTAGTTAACTGAGAATTTCAATGATAGTAAGTGGTAATAATCAGAGAATGAATTTGCTCATTCTACTGTTAGTATAGACACTCGTCCCTCTGTTTATGTAGGACTGGTTACAGAGCCGCCTGTGTATCCCCAAATCTGCACACACTCAAGTCCCACAGTTAGCCCTGTGGAATCTACATGTGTGAAAAGTTGGCCCTGCATATAAGTGAGTTTGGCATCCTGCTAAGGTTGAGGAAAATCCACATATAAATAGACCTGCTTCATTGAAACTTGTGTTGTTCAAGGGTCAACTGTACTTACTTCTAACCACACCCAGTGTATTCTTAAAAAAAAAAAAAAAAAGTCAGCTACTCAGTATCACTTGAGCCTAGGGGTTTGAGTCCAGCCTGGGCAACATAGTGAGATCCCTTCTTTTGTTTAAAAAAAGAGAGAAAGAAAAAACAGCTTGGGATAGAAACCACCACTGAGGAATTCTAATTCATTCATGTGCTCCTGGGTTAACATACAGCACTCTAACAGAGATATTCACATGGCAACTCTATGAAGATACTATTTTCATTTTATAGAAAAAGTAGATGAAATATAAATAGCTATGCATTTTTTCCATTTAGCCTAATATTCATAACATTCAAAAGTGCTAGTATAAACATTTACTTTTACATAAGCTAACTGATTATCTAATGCACTCTTCACCAACCAAATGTTTAATTAAGTAGAGATAAAAGAGGAATACAGAGTCTTAGGAACACAGATCCAAACATTCCACAATTAATAATCAGCCTATAATCCATCTCAAATCTACATTTCAGAAGTCTATTTCTCAATAATCAAATGGGAATTGGTTTAAAAGCCTAAATAGGAAAAGCCTAAATAGAATGTTTTTATGTTTTTACTTTTTCTTTCATTATAAACAGTATGGCTATCAGGATTACAAACAGTAAAAATCAACAAGTAGTTTATATTTCCTAAATATAAACTCATAGTCTGACACCAATTCCACGTTCATCTTTATAATACTCAACAGCTCAAAGTAAAGCATGTATTACAGTACCTAGACTGTTCCACTCACATAATTTATTTTATATTGCTTCCTATTTCTCACATCTTTGTATTTTCCACAATATTCAGCCCAATGTCTTATGTACGGCAAGCACTCAATTCTTTCAAGATGAACTTACCCTTCGAAATGACACAACATAAAATGTGTCTCCCCTTCTGCGGATGGCTTCAAAAAAGTCTTGATAACTTCTGGGTGAAGCATAATACACTTGTAGCTCACTCCCTGAGTTCCTGCTAAAGTAAGAAAAATATAAGGTATTACTAAAATAAAAAGTTTCATGTCTTCCCAAAATACTTCCCATTCTAAGGCTGTGTCTGAATTCTAAGAATCTCTCTCAACCAAAATATTAGTTGCACTTTGGCAGTAATTTTTATAACAACATTTTGTAAAGCCCAAGGACCAGGATATTTTATAAGAACCCATTCACTAATGCTAAAATTCTGATTTCTGAATCAAGGCTCTAAAATGTACTAGATGGTCAAACACATTGCAAAGCATGTAAAAATAATGAAAGTATCAGAAAATAGAGAGATTTCTACATAGGTTTGAAGGATTTTTAATTTTTTTAGTAATACAAATTAAATCTGAGGAAAAGTCATTTTTCGTCACTCTGTCGAATATATGAAGATGTGCTTGCCTACGAGGCTGTGTGAAAGGTGGAAAAAGCTGAGAATTTGAAAACAGACTTGGTTTAGAATTCCTGCTTCACTTCTCAAGTGGGCACTCTTGGGGAAATCACCCTCCATGAGCAAACTGTTTCCTCATCAATAAAAAGAGGATAACCACACAAACTTTGCAGGACTGTTACTGGAGATATTATATATGTAAAGTGCCAAGCATGGATCCTGTCCCATAGGATTCACTCAACAATTGCTAGTCATTGATATTAAAAGTACCATGTGTGTGCCTTACTAAAATTAAAAACTAAAATGATAATACCTCAAACCACATCATGCCCCAAAAGATACAGTCAAATGATTCTAATAGAGTTCTTAATGTGTTCAAGATCTTCTAGTGTTTAGGACCAATATCTGGAAGAGTTAAAGGGATCCTGTAATGCTTCGTTTTTCCTCAGAGAAAACTTGTATGTATCAATCAAATATTATTAACTTAAGAGGAGAAAAAGACTGACCTAAATGGAAGAATAAATGAGTTATAAGAACTTCCTTTGAAATAACTCCATTTGTTCACTAGGCCATTTCTGATTACAATATTTTGAATATATAGTCGCTTCTTGCATTTTGTGATAGTTATGTTCTAAAAAGTCACTGCCATCAATGAATTAGTGAATCCTAAACCATTCTCCTAGGGGAAATACAGGGTTCGGTTCCTGCAAGCCTCTAGTTACAATATTTCTGTCAAGTGATCAATATATAACCTTATTTATGTGTTTCTGTTTAAAGACACCTTCTTTAACATATTCATTCACTAACTTGAACTCACAGCCAACAGCACTATAAATCATGCCTGAATGAAACTTATCTAACACATGTACTTTCTCCACACAGCACACCACAGCCCATTTGGGCTTAGCAACACTACACAGCAATTCAGCAATATGCCTCACGCCATTTCAAACAACAAAATTACCAACAAAAAGCACAAAAATATGAAAAATGTGGACTGTGAAAAGGATCTTGTTTATATACCTGAAACTAGAAGGCAGAACACTGCCTTGTTCAACCTCACCAGGCAGCATCTACGCATGTTTGTGAATGATGACAAAAGCACTGCTAATATTAGGGGTTACAAATACCTTTTAGCAGATTTTAGTAGGTGAATTAGCAAATACGGAATCCACAAAAAATGAAAATTGGCTGTAATTCACTAAAACATTTTAACTAATGAAGAAATACCACGCCATCATAACCATGCATCTAAAAATTGACATATTTTTTAAATAAATGTATTGTAATTGAAGGATATATTCTGCTTAGCAGAGAATTATTAGTTACTATTTAAATATATTTGAATTATCAATTTCAGCAGGATAATACAATCTCAGGATTTTAACCATTCATGATTGCTGATATGCTGCTCACTGCCATTTTTTTTTTTTTTTGAGACGGAGTCTTGCTCAGTCACCCAGGCTGGAGTGCAGTGGCGCGATCTCGGCTCACTGCAAGCTCCGCCTCCCGGGTTCTCGCCATTCTCCTGCCTCAGCCTCCCGAGTAGCTGGGACTACAGGCGCCCGCCACTACGCCCGGCTAGTTTTTTGTATTTTTAGTAGAGACGGGGTTTCACCGTGTTAGACAGGATAGTCTCGATCTCCTGACCTCGTGATCCGCCCGTCTCGGCCTCCCAAAGTGCTGGGATTACAGGCTTGAGCCACCGCGCCCGGCCTGCTCACTGCCATTTAATAGGAATTCTCAGTTATTAGTATAATGAATAAAATAGCTTTCGACTTACATTTTTACTATCTATCTATATGTATTTTTTTCTCAGTGCCTACAACACTGGCACACAGTATATTCTAAATAAATGTTAAATTCATGTAAGTGAACTACAAGTGTGTGGTAAAGCTACAGATGGAAGCTGAGATTCTCAACTTTCACTTCAGTGATACTGTTGTCAATAACATCACATCATTATCATTTACCATTGTCATTTACGTACCATGCTAAGTGCTCTAAATATATTATCTAATTTAACCATTATATCATCTCTGTGCAGCCAGCATTTTGTAGATGAGGAAACCTCAATTGCATGTAATCTGTTTGAGCCCACAAAGTAAGAGGCAGAGTTACAATTTGAACTCTGCCCAACAGGGCAAATAAAGCTAGCACCTTAACCATGATACCATATTGCTTCCCATATTATCTTTCCCTTTGAAGACATTTAAACTTCTAGATACAACATTCTCTTTGAAATCTTTCAAAATCTTAAGTAGTATTATGTAGTGAAAAATGCACTGTCAGTAAAACAGCTAGGATCCGAATGCTGAGTCTGCCACTAGGTCTTATGACTCTGAAAATTACAAAAAAAAAAAAAAAATGAGTTGAGCAGTTTTTCTATATATAAAATATACTTTTAGTTTTTATATAGATTTAAAGATAAAATGCATGTAAAGCACTCAGGAAGACACCTGGCACAGAGCACTCAAAAAATAATATTCCTTTCCCCTAAGTTCATGAAACAGATGCAAATCAAGGGCAAGAGAGCTATGGGTATTCAAGATTTTCATTAAAATTATGATGGAACAGCATTCTGACTAAATTTGTATGTAAGGGATTTGGGAGAGTTGAACTTTTGAAATTATCTGGCTTTATTCCAACTGCTCAGTAGTATATGTTATCTCTCTCTCTCTCTCTCTCTCTCTCTCTCTCTCAGTATATGACTAAAACTCATAGACGAGAACAAATTTAAGGTGAGAGGGAAGTGTGAATTTCAACTTTCTTAAAATACCAGCTATTTTAAATTCCCTGCCCAAGAGCTTCTGCACTGTCTTACCTGATACTAGTGGTTTCTGTGTATTGAACAGCCATCAGCTGAGAATTTGAGCCCTGTTCCAGAGCACCCTGGAATATTAAAAAAAAAGTTTAATACTGTATCATGAAATTATATGAAATTTTCCTATACTGGCTCATTCTATACTTAAATTGTTAAACTTCCATTGCTAAGATTTCTGACATATTCAGTTCAAATAATTAAACACTAACAGATATTAGAACTCTTTAGGTCCATTCTGATCTGGGAGAAGTGTCTTAAGGAGATTAAGGCATTTAAGGCACTTCCCATTAAGTTTAAAGAAAGAGTCCAAAAGCTTAGTACAAGCACCACTTTTATGACCAAGCCATATAAGTGTTACCGAACATATAACAATGTATGCTTGTCTAAAATAATTATCTTCCCAATGACAAGTTCCTAAGAAGCATGAAAAGTCCATTATGAAACTAGATCCTATTGTTTACTGAGTTAAACAGAGATATTCATGCCAAAATACATCTATGAACTAAGCCATCATTAAAGACTTCTCACTGATGACTCTTGGCAAGAGAACAGTTCTATCTACACCCATTAGTGGCCCACATATGCTACACTGGACACCTGTCTTTCACATAGCATTTGCTTTGCACTATGCCTTTTTATTCTCCCTGGTAGTTTTGTGAGCTGATTTTCAGAAGAGGTTTGTCAGGGTATCAGAATTCAAGGGCATATTACCAAGTTCTATTACATTAGAAAGTAATCTTACCCTGTCAAACAACGGTTTAAATAATTTTTTAATCATTTGTTCGCTACTGTGTCCATATATCCGTCTTTCAGTAATCAAAGCACCTACATGCGCCCAAGCTACAAAATTAAATATTTGACTTCTGCCTTTAAAAAGCTTGCAGTTTAACTGGGAAGACAGATACAGGAAAACAATACGATGTGGTAAGTGCTAAAACAGAAGCAAGTACAGAAGTTTAAGGGAGAAAAGAAGAGGAAACAATTTTGTTTGGTGGATGGAACCAATATGCAGGGATGAATATAGGGGTCCCCACTTCTGGCTCTGTAATAAGTCAAGGATCTTATTTTATAAAAATCGAATGTGGGTCTTGTATATTGTAGCTATTCGATAAATGTCTTAACAACAAATGAAAAAAATCACCAACAAAATGAAAAGAAAAACACAGTAAAAAAATAAAATACTATACTTACTGGCATAGTTATCCAGTAAGTAGTAAATAAAACCAAAATTAAATTATAGCTAGTTGATAAAGATAAGGTTTAAAATGAACAGATTAAATAGCTGGTGAATTTTAAATGATTTGTGCTACTTTGGTCAATATGAAATGAGCAAAGAAGTCTGAAAAAAGCCAGACTTCTTTCCCTAGTCTCAGAAAGGAATGGGTAGGCCTTAGGGAAAGCCAAGTTACAGACATATCAGGCAAACAGAAAATAGATATTCCGTTTACCTATCCAAGATTTGTATCAATTAACTAAGGAACCTCTGAAAAACTGGTCATGAGCTTTTGCATTTTCAGCTGTGTGGGTTTAGCAAAAGATCATAACTGGCAAAAATGTGAGAGGCATTTACAAAGAAATGAGAGGATGTTAAAATCTCCAATTATGCTGTAGATCTTTTTCTCAATTTGTCACTTTTTGCTTTGCGTAGGTTGAAGCTTTGTTATTAGGGGTCTATACATTTAGAATTGTTTTATCTTATTTGTATGCTCCTTTTACCAATAAAAAATTTCTTTTGTTGTCTCTTAGAATGACCTTTGTCTGGAAGTCTACTTTTTCTGATTAATATAGCGATGCCAGCTTTTTAATGCTTCACGTTTGCATGGCATACATACTTTTTCACCTTTATTTTCCATCTTTCAATGTCTTCATATTTAAAATGCTGTTTCTTATAAACAACATATAGTTGGATCTTTCTTTTTAAAAAAAATCTAGTTTGAAAATCTCTTCCTTTTAATTGATGTGTTTAGCCCACTGAATTTAACTACTATATGATTGGATTTAAGTCTACCACCTTGGTATGCATTTTTAATTTATTTAATTTGTTCTTTATGTGTTTCTCTTTTCCTGTCTTCTTTTCATTGAACTGCATATTTTTTAGTATTCCATTTTTATTTCTTACATTGTCTTTTTAGCTATACTTTTTCTTTTCTTTTTAAGACACGGGGTCTTGCTCTGTTGCCCAGGCAGGAGAGCAATGATGAAATCACAGCTCACCGCAGCTTCTCAAACTCCTGGACTCAAGTAATCTTCTGCCACAGCCTCCCTAGTAGCTGAGATTACAGGCACAAGCCACCGTGCCTGGCTCTAGCTGTACTTCTTTATGTTAGCTTTTAGTAGTTGCTCTAGAGATTATACTTTGATCTAAGTTACCACAGTCAATCTTGAAATATTATTTGAGCAACATAAAAACTTTATTAATAGTATAATTCCATTTATCCCTCCCTCCCTTTGTGTTCTTATTGTCTTATATTTTACTTCTATATAAGCTATAAACCCCACAATAAATTGCTATTATTATTGCTTTAAAAACACAAGAGTCGGGGGGCGGAGCAAGATGGCCGAATAGGAACAGCTCCAGTCTCCAACTCCCAGCGCGAAAGACACATTTTCAACTGAGGTACTGGGTTCATCTCACTAGGGAGTGCCAGATAATCGGTGCTGGTCAGCTGCTGCAGCCCGACCAGCCAGAGCTGAAGCAGGGCGAGGCATCGCCTCACCTGGGAAGCACAAGGGGGAAGGGAATCCCTTTTCCTAGCCACGGGAACTGAGACACACAACACCTGGAAAATCAGGTAACTCCCACCCCAATACTGCGCTTTAAGCAAACGGGCACACAAGGAGATTATATCCCAAACCTGGCCGGGAGGGTCCCACGCCCACGGAGCCTCCCTCACTGCTAGCACAGCAGTCTGCCATCTATCCACAAGGCAGCAGCGAGGCTGGGGGAGGGGCGCTCACCATTGCTGAGGCTTAAGTAGGTAAACAAAGCCGCTGGGAAGCTCGAATTGGGTGGAGCTCA
>NW_012105388.1:1401355-1451335 GCF_000951045.1 Mandrillus leucophaeus
AAAATTACAGAATATTTTATAAGACATAATGCTCAGATACAACAGATATTTCAAAGAAATGTCAGTTCACTAAAATTACAGAATATTTTATAAGAGTTTCGGATACTCTTAGCAACTGAAAGATGTAAACTAGAAGAAAAAAAGGTTGAAATGAGAAAAGAAAAAGGACAGCAGTTATAGGCTCTTTACACTAAGAAACAGAATTTTTTTAAAATCTTAATATGCTTGGCATTGACAACAGCATAAAAGCAGAATAATTCTTCTCCTTCCTCTAACCAGGAACTTCTTTACTATTGACAAATATAGATTCTTCCCCATCATTCCCTTCTATAGTAGCTAAGATTCTCACATTTCCAAGCATATCTAAGCTCCCTACAGAAAGATATGTACCCAAAATAGCACAGAATGAAATAAGACTTTAAACTACACATCTCCTTCAAATGAACAAAGACAGTAAAATTAAAACAAAATTCTTTTTCTTACATTAGAATTCCTTTAAGATCAAAGAATACCAAGCACCCGTTTCACAGTAAATGATCTATTGATTTATCTAACGAACAGGAAAGAAAAACATGACAAATTACATGTAATGGTAAGGCCAAAAAAAAACATTTAGGGTAGGAATTTTAATCTTATTTTTCATTAAGTTCATTATACTAGCTGTGTGGGATTACCTACTGGCAATGATCTATTCCTGACTCCTGTGCTCTTCTTCTGTATAGTAAAGGACGGACACCTGAAACCTATATCACTCAAACTATTTTGCCACCAGAGCTCTGGATATAATTTAGATTCTGCCAATAAGATGCACTTGCTTCAGATGTGGAAAGCAGAAGAGAGACAAGGTCCATTTTTCCTCTGACCATGGTAGCAGCTGATGTGTAGGCTTTGGCAGACATGAATTTTTGAAGTACTAGACTCCACATTCCAATGCCAATAAGCAGCTTTGGAACTTTGGGGTATATGTGATATTGTGAATGACTACCTGCAGCCTCTATTAGTATTAACAACTAATAAAGTTGCCTACTATATTAGGTGAAAAAAGTTGTTGGAGAGGCCAAGGGAAGCACACAGTAGATTGTTACAGAATTTCAGAATGTCAGAGTTTGGGCTCACCTGGACTACCCCTCATTTTATGTATGAAAACAGTTCCATAATGGTTAAAAACCCACGTTTCTTGTTATCCTTTTAATGTACTTTAGAACATAACACATACTGCTTCCAATTAGTCATGAAATAATCAGTTTAAGATGTTTCCATTAGCAAGTAAACATGTAAACCTGGTGAAGTATTTCCCATCCAAAAATAGAACTCTTCTCTGACTCCTGTAGCTACTCCATTTCTCTATTCCCATGTATAGGGATCACCCTGAAATAATTTTCTTCACTTCCTCTATTATTACTTCCCTGAATCCACTTTAGTTGACTTTTGCCATTACCACTCCAATGAAAGAACTTTCACGAAGATCACTAACAAGTTCTCATGGTCAATTCCAAGGTAATTCCTCACTCTTTATCTTAATCATCATCTCTTAGCTCTCTTGGTCCCTGTAATTAACTGTTACATCCCCTTCTTTAATAACTTTCTTTGCTTGAATTTTGGGACACCACTATTCTACATTTTCTCCTATTTTACTGGCCAGTTACTCTTCTTCCTTTTCAAGTACTGGTTCCTCTTTCTCTTTCAGCCTGTAATGTTGGAGATGGCCCAGAACTTGGTACCTCACTCTGTTTTCTTTCCTCTGTGTTTCTCTCTAGGTAGTAGCACCACAAATTAAACTTCCAGTTTCAACCTCTCTCCTAAACTCCAGACCCAGATATTTGATTGTCCACTTGACTTCTCCACTTGAATGCCTAATAGCCATATCAAACTTAACACATCTAAAATTCTTGACTTCCACCTCTAACTACTCCTTCCCCAGGACTGGTCTCAGTAAATGGTATCACCAATCATCCAATACCTAAGCATAGGATTTATCATTATATCAACAATTTCTATCAGCTTTACTTTCAAAATATATTTGGCATCCAAGTACTTTCTGCCACCTTCATGACTACCACACTAGTATGGACCACAAACAATCTCTCTCATCTAGCTCACTAAAATGGCTTCTTAACTTGTCTCCCTACTTCCAGTCATACTCCCCATCATGGTCCATGTTATGGAGTAACTACTAATTTTTTTAAATATAAATCATATCAAGTCACTCCCATACTCAAACCTTTCAATGGCATCCCCTCAAATCCAGGATGAAATCCAAAGTTCTCACCAAAGCCTATGAAGTTTTCTTTGAGCTTACATCTGCTGCCTCTCAATCTCATCTACCACTCTCCCCTCAGCCCCTGCATTCCAGTTGTACTCAGCTTCTTCATGTTCCTTAAATATACAAACTGTTCCTTCCTGAGGGTCTTTACATTTGCTGTTTCCTCTGTCTAGAAGCTCTTTCTCCATATTTTCCCCTAAATCTACTTTTTTTCTTTTTTAGACGGAGTCTCACTCTGTCGCCCAGGCTAGACTGTGTGATCTCGGCTCACTGCAAGCTCCACCTCCCAGGTTCACACCATTCTCCTGCCTCAGCCTCCTGAGTAGCTGGGACTACAGGCACCCGCCACCATGCTTGGCTAATTTTTTGTACTTTTTAGTAGAGATGGGGTTTCACCGTGTTAACCAGGATGGTCTCGATCTCCTGACCTCGTGATCCATCCGCCTCAGCCTCCCAAAGTGCTGGGATTACAGGCATGAGCCACTGCGCCCGACCCCCCTAAATCTTTACATTGTTATTTCAGTGATTTTTCTGCCTATGGCAAAAGCAATGTTCTCACCAAACCCTTGTCTTCTTCTTGAGCACACAGAAGATACATGATCCCAGTCTCTCTTACAGTAGGCTGGGCAAAGTGACAGAGTTTCAGCCCACTAAACGTTGGCTAAAAGCCAGGCCTGATTCTTAAAACATTTTGCACAATACACCAAACTCTTTCTTCCCTAATATCCCAAGCAAGAAGCAAAGAATTTCAAGTTGTTGGGGCTACACAATAGAAGGAACCTGGATCCCTCACTCCCTGCTTGGAGAAAAGCAATCCTAGAAAGTGAAGTCAAATTTTGTGCAAGTGAAAAAATTTTATTCCATTAAGCTACTGAGATTTTGGGGCTGTTAAAACAGCTAGCATTAATTACTTTGACGATGTTGTCTTAAAGTGGAACTTCTTCAGAGAAGCCTTCCCTGACCACTCAGTCTAGTCACTCATTTCTCGATTCAACTTCTAACCTCCTATGCTGCTTTGTGTTTCTTTAGAGAACTCAGCTCTAATTTTTAGTGTATTTATTTACTTGCTTATTGTTTAGCTCTGCACTAGAGTGTAAGATCCATTAAGGTAGGGACTATATCATACCCATTACTTTATTTCAGGTTCAAGAACAGTCCTTGGTTCATTATTGGGAACTTGCAGATGCCAGTTGCTGGTCTGAGTTCTACCAACAAATATTTGATGAATGATGGAATGACTTAATGGTGTTTTGTGGCAAACAGCATTGAGATGGAACACACACTTAACAGATTCTAAGTAAGACCTGTCATTAACCCAGAGTAGGACATGTCTAAGTTCAGAAATGCCCTACATGGATATGTTTTCATTTCCAAACTGCCCCATGTCTCAACATTCTCTTTTTGAAAAGCTCTAAGAAGAGAGGAGATAAGCAGTATTATTTATTATACCATTGTGCCAAAGACATTTGATATAGATATCCATGCATAGGAACTCCTGGCGTGAAAGTAAATTTGAAGATGAGAGCAAGAAATAGCATGATGCCTGATCAGGGAACTACTAATACTATAAAACCTAAACTAGTGCTATAAAACCTGGGAGGAGGACTTCAGTGGCAATGACAGCTGCATCAGAAGCAGCAGAAGACAGTGAGAAGTGTCTAAAGTTTAAGCTTACCAAATTTTCTAGGGAACAGAGCAAGCTGGGAGAAGCCTTCCAACAAATATGCCAACTATTGTTCAAAGACAAGCAGAAACAAACCTGAAGAATACGGGTTTTCTGTTGATTATTTGTCATTCTTCTTGACTTGGTCCTTTCCACTTCATGTCTATGAACCCATCCTCGAAGTTCATGATTTAACCTATAAAATATAGTTTAATTGATTAAACATAGAAATTAACTAAACACAGAAATGAATGTTTCACCCTGTGGTTGGAAATGCATCTAATCATTTGTAGGTTCTAAAGTGCATTCCAAGTGCCTGATGACTCAATATTGCTTTTTGATTTGAAAAAGTTGACACCTAATGTTGTTTTTAATAAGACACGCATTTTCACATGGTAAACCTGTCAACCACGCATTCAAAATTCAAAGAAAACTACAGCTAAATACCTCCCAAATATAAACACTGGATGTTAAGGTTTTTCAACCAGAAAAAGTATTTCCTTGCCGGGCACGGTGGCTCACACCTGTAATTCTAGCACTTTGGGAGGCTGGGTGGGAAGACTGCTTGAGTCCAAGAGTTTGAGATTAGCCTGGGCAACACAGTGAGACCCTGTCTCTACAGAAAATTTTTTTTAAAAATTAGCTGGGCGTGGTGGCATGTGCCTGTAGTCTCAGCTACTCAGGAGGCAGAGGCAGGAGGATCACTTGAGCCTGGGAGTTTGGGAAAGCAGTGAGCTATGATCAAGCCACTGCACACCAGCCTGAGCAACAGAGCGAGACCCTGTCTAAAAATAAAATAAAAGTCATAGGACCCCTAACAACAAATAGATGTATTAAAACCTCTTGAAAATCCTGCTTTTTTGGGAGAAGAAAAAGAATGAACTCAATTGCTGGGGGTAAAAAAAATGCAAATTTTTCAACACAGGAAATAAAAGTGTAGCTCACATATAACTTCCTTTATTTTGCTTACTTTTTACAGCAGCTGTGAAGATGTTAAACTATGTTTATTTAACTGTAGTTGATTACTACCTATCACAAAAAACCTGAGGTAGCTTTTGAGGTTTTAAGGATAAGGTCCAAAATCACAGGAAAAAAAATTAAGGGAAAAGCTGATAAAGAAGTGTGTACTAACGGTAAAGTATCTCCAAAATCACATATCCACAAATTATTATCTTCCTAATTAGAAGAAAAAGGTACTTTCTGCTATGAATGTTACCAACTATAAGCCTAACACCCTGAAATTGTAATATTAATTTCATTCTGTAGTTTTCAAAGAAGACATATTTAAGTAAGCAACCATCACATAAAATAGACCCATCACCGTATCTATCAGGTTGGTGGAGAAACTGGACGACTAATATGCCTACAGTTATCCAACAAACAATTCAGAGATTCTCTCAGTCACTTAGTGAACCTGACCAATTACTTGTCTAGGTTCCAAAGCTAAACATGGGAACCAACTCAGATGTTCTGAGTTGTTCTGCAATAATCTACAACACTCACCTGAGAGACTCTGTGGTGTTAATTAGGGGCTGACAAGGAGGTGGAGGAATATAAAGCAATGGTTCTTCAGTTAGCACCATCAGGGCTTTGTCATTTGAAACAGAATGATCATATCTGAAACATGGATGCACAAAGTTTGTTTCCTTATATCTTAAATTCCTAAGAAGTTTGCTATAAGAAAATCATCATTAGTGTTAACTTTTCATGGAAATATAGTAAACAGAATATACTGCAAGATAAAGTATAAAATATAAAAACTTATTTTACATGAAATGTCATTTTCTGATTTTCTACAGAGACAGGATGGTAATTCACATTTGTCTAGTCACCATTTATTAAGCAATTAATTTGGAATACGGGATACAATAACACATGGTTCATCATGTCTTCAACAAGCTTAAGACATGCACAATGCTGCTGATACAGAGGTGGTAACACAGTAATGGGGTAATTGAGGGGAAAATCAACCGGTATTATGTGACCAGACTAAAGTTTTGGGGTTATTCACAGTTCTACGATAATAAAACTGGATAGTACCCATAAAACAGGTAGAAGAGTGTGTGTGTGTGTGTGTGTGTGTGTGTGTGTTACGGATAGGGTAAGACATAAAATGCTTGGCAGAAGAAAAGTGAAAGAGTTGAAAAGCCGAATATATACTATGGGATCATGGAAGAATCTGAACCACTAGTAAAACAACAGGGTGACTGACATTAACTAGTTACTCTATTTGCTTCAAAAATACATAGTTTGCTAGCCATCACACTGATGTAGATCATGTGAATTCATATCCAAGGTGTGATGTAGGAAGCAAACTGGAGTTGAAAGTTAGAATTTGAGATTTACTGCTATTTGTGCTCTTCAGTCTGCAATCTTAATCTCTCTCACTAAGAAAACTTGCACCTCTCCTGAATTTCTTTATATAGGATGATCTGGATTTAGAAAACTAGATATGCTAATATCTCAAAAGAAAACATGTAAACATATAAAACTGAATATAGTGAGATTCACACTTTTCATTTAGTCATTCAACAAAAAATTGCTGAATACCAACTGTGTGCCAGGTATTGTGCTAGGTGCTGAGAATCCAGTAGGGAATAAGAGAATCAAACTTTCTGTCCCCAAAGACCTTAATGGGGAAGATGGACCAAATAGAAGAAAATAAATGGATAAAATAAATCCAAACCCTGGTAAGTGCTATGAGAGAAACAAGCAAATGGTTGAAATGGAAAAGCAATGGTAGTATATACTTTAGATAAAATGGTCCGAGAAGGAGATGGTAGTTACATCAAGGCCTAAATGATGAGAAGAAGCCGCCTCTATAGAAACTGGGGTAAGAGCGTTCTAGGCGTAAAAGAGGCAGATGGGGAAAAGGTGGGCTCAAAGAACTTTAAAAAGACCACTGGCTGAAAAGTTGCAAGCAAGCGGGGAGGTAGATGGGGAACAGGATGAGGTTGGAAAGACAGAAACCAGGTCATAATAAGGAATTACTAAATGTAATAAGAAGTCACAAAAATGTTTCAAATAAAGAAGTGATACATTTCAATTTACATTTATACCTTGCCATGGTACCAAAAATGGACTCAATGGATGCAAAAGGGGAAGCTAAGACACCAATTCGGAAAGAGCTATGGCAATCCTGGCAAGAACTGATAATGGCATGGACTAGGTTTGCGGCAGCAGAGACGGAGAGGGATGGACCAATTCAAGACAATTTTTGGGAAGAATATCAACAACACTTGTTGAAAGACAGGAATCAGGATTTCTGGCTTAAGCAATGGAAAGGAAAAAACAGCTGTAGAAAATTGGTTGGAAGTAAAAGAGGGAGAGGAACTGAGTTCCACAGTGCACGTGTTAAGTTTGAAATGTTAAAACAGAGATGTCAAAGAGACTATTGGATATGTGAGTTTGGAGACTCAGAAAAGAAGTCTGGACTGAAAATATAAATTTGAGAGTCATCAGGATATACAGATATGGAGTGTGCATGAAATTATGGATGAGTCGCCTAGGCAGAAAGAAAATTTTAAAAGTTCACAGTTCCAAACCTCGAGATTTGGGTAAAAAAGGAGCCCACAAAGATTACTGTGAAGGAGCAGCCAATAAAAAAAGGAAACTAAAAAAACGTAGCAACACAAAAGGAAAGTCTTTCAAGGAGCAAAAGACCCACATAGCCAAATGCTGAGGAAAGGGCAAGTAAGATGGCAGAAAGCACTGGCCCCTTAACAGAAATAATTTTGGCAAAGTGGAAGGTTAACTTCAAGTTAAAAGTTAGAGATATCTATTTATGCCCCATAAGAGAGAAAAGAAACAACAGCAGAGGATATATAGAACATTCTTCCCTGCAACTTGCACCAGGAATATTCTCAATGTCCTCTCTTGAGGCTGTAAGGGTTAAGCAGGTTTAAGTTGTTTAGAATAAAACAGACATGTTGGTGCACAGGTAATGACTGCAAACAGAAAAGGATCAGCCTAAAATGAAGCACTGAGTGAGAAGGAAAAAAAAAATCTGCCTTGTGTTTGATAAATCTGAATGCCTGTAAGAAAAGGCTGCTTAGCACTTCTTCTTATAAATCTATGACATATGCATTATTTTAAAAATCATGCCTGCATACTTAGAAAAATACAAACACTGTAGTCCATGAGAAAAGTCCAAAACTGCCTTTGAAAATGTATTTCTGATCTGAACTCTAGTAACAATTTCTGCACATCTGTGCTAACTGGCTTTGTTCTATCAGCCAAAAATATTCTTCAGAAAAGAAAAAAAAAAAAAGTCTGATAGGGGAAATACCAGGACAAGGATTGGGTGGAGTTAAAGGAGAGAGAAAATCAGCCAACATGCAATCTGGAGACAATTAGACCAACATTACATTAGCCCAGAAACAGTCAGAGTTCGAGTCTGCTTGCAAACATTTTATGCCAAGAGAAAAAAAATCAGCAAATAAATCACTGAAGTAAAGGACAGTGCTAGGGAGCTAGAGTTAATGAGAATTCTTGGAGTAAAGATCAGTTCTGGGTGACATCTTATATATATAGGGTGACCATCCTTTCCCATTTATCCAAGACAGCAGTACTGATGTTCTCATGTAATTATTACTAGCAGTACCTTTCCTTCTTAAAAGTGTCCCAGTTTGATAGAACATTATATGGTCATACTATTTATATGCCACACATTTCTATGACTGAAAAAATATATGCAGTTAATTACTAAATGATATGCTAATACAATATTATAAACTATGGGATTAGAATCTACTTTTTTATTGGAACCATATCTCATAGCTCTCCTTAGAAAAAGAAACATAAAGTAAGCTGCATTAAAAAATGTATCGGTATCATGGCTGAAAATAGATAAAACATCTAAAATTCAGTTCAGAACACAGAACAAAGTAATATTAGGTGCTTTCAAATGTTTCACAAACATTTTTTGGTATCTTTTATTCAGTATTTATACTGATAAAAGCAAGAACATCAAATTAATGGACTGGCATTTTTTTAAATCTCTCAAGTTGCTGAATAATATTTCAAGAGACTTGCATGTAATCAAGAATCCATAATGTTTCCTGGGTTGTTTTTTTTTCCCAAGACCAGTAACCCAGATTATTCACTCGATGGTGACTTTGGAGTAGGGAGAGAGAAAATAGTTTGCATTCCATGTACTACTTTGAAAGCTGATAAATTTCAGCCAGAAAGTCATTCAGACTTCTAGGCTGAACTAGTATGATCAGACTACCATGCTTTCTGGGAGCCACCATGTTATCTTATGCTAATGTGAACAAAAAAGTGAAGGCTTCTATTTGCTGTAGTTAGTGCAGAAGAAATAATATTCTTGTAAAGCTTATCTGAACTGTAATTTCAAGAATTCAATCCATAACTTGTTCTATTCTTTAGCAAGAAGTCATCTCGACTCTTGCAAATCCAAACGCTATTAGGTTTAAATTTAATTTTTGATGGATCTTATGTGGACACTAACAGAATTCAAAATTATAGAACATGTAGGGCAAACCTGGACAAATTATTTAGTAAAATTAAAGATACTATTAAACTCTACCAATACTCAAGGGCACTGTTAAGAGATCATCAAGGTCAATATTTAAGAAGTACGATGAATTTTGGCATGTAAAAACACAGGAAATGTTATGTTTTCCAACATTATGACATCTACCACTGCTATGCTGCATTGCAGCTACTGCCATAAAATCCTTTGGGTCCTCCACTGACTTAGCATACTGCATTCCACAAAAATAACAGTTTTTTCAGGAAGGCTAAGTGGAGACAAGCCTGCAGGATTGTGGTGATCATCTTTCAACAGTATGGATGTAACAGTAAAAATCAGAAAGAATGATTGCCCTATAAATCCTTAAAGAGATAAAAGTAAACAAATGTGTAATAATTTTCAAGCATTATATTTTGCAAGGGTTACCATACTGTGACCTCTCTTTGCCTTGTTAGTTAGTAAAGGAGCTGGCCCCATTTGGCTCTAATACAAATTCTAAATAACACAGGGAAATGTTTATCAAAAAGTATACAACTATAAAAATGTCCACTATACCTTCTTCTAGTTAACCTAATATGGAAATTCCATTTTTATACAATTAAAGCCTTTTGCTATTGACAAGCAATATGGAAATTTATCAAGTCATTATTAAATTGCAACAAGGGAGGGATTCAACAAAGATCACAATAAATGAGTATAAATGATTTTACCTAATGACTGCAAATAGGTTCAATCATATTATTCCACCATATCATATCCATCCATAGGTGAGACAGTAACAAATATTAGATGTGTTATATGTATAAACACATGATAGATAAAATAACTATTAAAGACATTGTATATAATATGTATATATTTCAATATGTATATTAATGCATACTAACTGAGATTTTAACATTACATCTCTATAGGAATTTTAAAACTACAAAAGGTTTCAAAGTAAATTTAGTTTTAGAATATTAAAAGTAAAATTTATTAATGGTTTCAGTAATTTATGTGTTCTGCTACTCAAAATGATACATGAACAATTTAGATGCAATGTTATACTACAGATAATTCTCTTGTTTCAGCTTCATTAAATCACTTAGGCCAAAAGATAGATGCATGCCATCTAACCTGTAGCTGTTTTTCTGGATGACACCATCTGATGTGTCCTGTGCCTCTTTAGCAGAAAATCCTAGAAGGTGCCTCCTCTGATTTGCAGGGCTCACACTAGGGTTCATTCTCCTGGAATCCTGTTCCAGCATGCTGAAAATTAAAAAACAGGAAATAATAGCTGAAATAAAAATACATCACACATATGCCTGCTACATGCAGCTCTGAAACAAACCACCATTCCTTTGTAGATCCATGCATGTAACAAAAATGCTAGGCATAGAAGCAAGTACAAATAGTGTACTGATGTGTTCAAATCTGTAGCATGGTAACCTGCACATATCAAAAACAATTTTTATAAGTATAAAAGTACCTTATTTATAAACTGTTTAAACAATAGTGTTCTATATGCTTTAAAAACTCTATAATTACATGCATATATGAAGTAGAAATAAATATAACACACCTAAAAACAAACTTTAAACTCAGATAATAACTGAAGTAAAAAGGCCTTCTGGATGGTGCAAACTGGTGTTTTCAATGAGGGAATATTTCAAATGAAGTAGGAATTATTCTCTTTCTCAATAGTCAAATTCATTATTAGCCTTTCACAATTCCAGAAGGCAGGGTATCAATTAAGCTAAGAAAAAATTATTTTTAAAATACTTCTATTTGTATTTATATGTAAAAACTTCTATTCTTTCTCCCTACCCTCCCTAATATCTTCATTCATCAATGTATATCCTCTTCAGAGGCATAAGGATTTGGGGAAAACAACAAAATATATACATACAAGCAAATACTCCCTACTTACTTAACACTTTTTTTTTTTCCCACAGGGTCTCACTCTGTCACCCAGGCTGGAGTGCAATGGCGCAATCACAGCTCACCGAAGCCTTGACCTCCCGGACTCAAGCGATCCTCCCACCTCAGCCCCTCTGAGTAGCTCAGACTATAGGCATGTGGCACCACACCTGGCTAATTCTTTTTGTTGTTTAATTTTAGTAGAAATGAGATCTCGCTATGTTGCCCAGGCTAGTCTCAAACTCCTGAGCTCAAGCTATCCTCCCGCCTTGGCCTCCCAAAGTGCTGGGATTACAGACGTTAAGACACTGCACCCAGCCTTAATTAACACTTTCAACTTATTAATAGTGCTTAGGAACTTGACTCATCAGTAAGATTTTCTGTGTGTTCACACTTTGTTTTATGATGCAACCCACATAATTTACACTACTCATAATCTTAAAATTCAACACAAAGGGAATCTCCCTAGAGAAGCACAAAAGATTGTATTTGGAGGGATAAAATGCAAGAGGAAAGTAAGGCTAATGAAAAAGGGTATAGTTAAGGAGCCTGTGGTTCTAAAGGAAAAGCCGTTCTTTGAGATGTAGTAGTTTGCCTCCAAATTTGGGGAAATCAGTGTTGGGGGAAAACAGGGAACAGACACGTCTCTCTAGAATCTTTTTCTGATCCCTTAATATATTTTCCATTCTCCTCGATTCTTCACCCCCAGAAATCACTGCTACCCAGTGATTCTCATATGGTATGCTGTAGCACCTGGGCATACTGCAAACTCTTCAAAGGTATACCACCAATTAAAGCCATTGTGCAAAATTTAATTTTGCTACAACTGAGGCTATATTTCATTACAGTTGTATCTTTCAAACTAAATGTTTACCAAACCTTGCCACAAATGAGGTAAGAGGCCTAGTGGAACGTCTAACTAAACTTAAGAAAACTCACCCTGATGAGTATTTAAGAAAACATGAGAGAAGCAGAAAACAATAGCAATTTGGGAGGGAAGCCAAACGAAGAGTTGATGATAACTAAGAAATTTTATTTCTTCTTTTGGAAACTAACTTTGAAAAAAAGTGTTTACTTTTTCTTTCAAGCATGGTGCCAAAAATTCTACTTATGAAAGTAAGCTATGAATAAAATCAAAGTTAAGAACTTTCCCCTAAGTTAGAGAATCTCAATTCAACCCCTACTGACCCTGCTATTGTATTAGTGAAATATCCACATACTAATGTTCCTGTTTGGTGGAATACTTACTCCCTGATCCCTCCAGTAACTCTACCACCCTAATTACTAAGAGTTTCCCCTTGTTTTAACTAGAAATGTGCTTCCTTTTTAAAACACAAAAAAAACAAACAAACTTCTACCTTTTGATACTAGTTCTGGTCTAAGTAAGCCTTCTTCTAATGTCCAAAGACATCTAACATCCCCCTTACCCCAGGCTTTCTTTTTCAAGGTTATAGTTTCTTGATTATTTCACCTGCCCCTCTTTATAGCATAGTCTGAAGTTCCTTTAGCATATTTGGTCACTCTCCTATCAATATGCTTCTCAGAGGTGATGTCCAGAATTGGCCACAGTACTTCTTAGGTAGCATGACCACTACGGAATGGAAAAGGATGATTCCTTCACCTGCTCCAGACACTGTTGTTCTACTGATGCAGTCTAACATCGCATAGGCTTTTCTGGCAGTTATATTACACTCTATTTATATTGAGCCCAGTGTAATTAAAACCCTAAGTCCTTTCACACAAACCGATTTTGAACCATTACTTTCGCTTCTTCCTATCCCACCTCAACTCTGAATTGATGTAACTGAGTTTTAGGATCCAGCTGAATAATTTATATCAATTCCTTTAAAAATATTTGCCTACTAATCAATCAAGAACTTTTAGGCTCCTCGTTAGCAAAAGAAATTCTTCCAAGAAAGTATCAGCATGCTATCAATATCCTGTACTGAGTTGTTATTAAAATAAAAAGCTCCTTCTGTAAAATCTGTAAAAATGTAGGTTTATCTACTTATGAATTAACTGAAATATCACCTAGATCAAAATTTCCCATCTTGACCATAAAGATATCACAAGAATGTTAAATGTTCTTCTAAGATGCAAATACAGTATATTTTAACAGTAGCTACCACTTTTAAGTACCTACTATGTACTAAGGAATGAAGGCTCAAAGGAAGTTGAGGCTCAAAGACTTTAAACAGTTTGCCCAAAGTTATGCTCTAAATAACTAATAAAGTCAGGATTTGGATTCAGGATTGGAATTCCATCACTGCACTGACCACATTTCCCAGGAATGAATGATACATCCATTCATTTATTCATGTATGTAGTAAATACCTATTACGTTCTAAGAACTATATTTGGTGCGAATGACTCAAAGATGAAAGGTAAAAAAAAATCAGAATACAGCAAGTTTTCAAATACTGCTGGTTCATGCAATGTCATTTTGTGATAACACTGATGACAAGAAAAAAGTCAATTCCCAGCCAAGGTCACTGTCTGTGTGGAGTTTGCATACTCTCCCCAAGTCTGCATGATTTTTCCTGTGGGTACTCCAGTTTCCTCCCACATCTCAAAGATGTGCATGTTAACTGGCACGTCTAAATGGCCCCAGTCTGAATGAATGTGGGGACCATGTGTGAGTGCACCCTTCAAAGGGATGGCACACTGTCTGGGGTTAATTCCTTACTTGTGTGTCGAGCTGCCAGGATAGGCTCCAGCCATCTACCACCCTGAACTGCAATAAACACATTGGAAAATGACCACAAATCATTGTAAAATAAAAATGTGTACAGTATACAATAATCATACAAGTGCATGACAATAAATGATGAATGAAAGCTCTCAGCAAGCCTGCCATATTTGTGACTGTTTTTGAACTGTGTGGTGGGAGGTGCTCCTTTCACTTTGCAACATTTATTCCTTGATTTAAACCACCACTACTATAACCATGTTACTTCACTGTTTTACCAAAAACTGGATTAATAATTATCTTGTTTTTTTAAATTTTTTATTTCCACAGGTTTTTGGGGAACAGGTGGCATTTGGTTAGATGAATAAGTTGTTTAGTTGTGATCTGTGAGATTTTGGTGTACCTATATCCCAAGTTTAGCTCCCACTTATGAGAGAGAACATAACAATGTTTGGTTTTCCATTCCTGAGTTAGTTAACTTAGAATAGTCTCCAATCCCATCCAGGTTGCTGTGAATGCTATTAATTCATTCCTTTTTATGACTGAGAGGTATTCCATCATATACATATACCACAGTTTCTTTATCCACTCGTTGACTGATGGGCATTTGGGTTGGTTCCACATTTTTGCATTGCAAATTTTGCTGCTATAAACATGCATAAGCAAATATCTTTTTTGTATAATGACTTCTTTTCTTCTGGGTAGATACCCCATAGTGGAACTGCTGGATCAAATGATAGTTCTACTTTTAGTTCTTTAAGGAATCTCCACACTGTTTTCCACAGTGGTTGTACTAGTCTAGGTGACTTTACCAATGTTTGAGAACTATTATTGTAAACTAACCCTGTTTTTCACAACATCTTTCCCGTCTCAGTTCCCCAAGAGGTACACATTTTTACAATGAATTCAACAGAAGTGGATAGTTTAGAAAGAGGGACTGGGGGAGTTTGGAGGGGCATGAAAGGGTACAAACAAAGTGGCTATTTGTATGACTTATGGATAATTTATAAATTGAATTAATTAATTCAGAACTATTGATACTTTAAAGTTTATAAACAACTCTTCTACTAATCATTGTTCTTTTAATGATTTTACTAACACTATGAAAACTGGCATTCAAATTCACAATTCAAGGCTGTTAACAGGCAAATGCTTTGAGCTTAACTATCAGTGTAGTCTATCCCATCTGTATCCAGGCTGTCCTAAAATCACTTAGCAGCTGTACTTACTGGAAATCAGTTTTAGTGTTGATTGGTTTGGCTCATAAGTGGTCGCTATTTTTCCCACTGCCCACTTGGTAATGATTATCACATTGTAAAGACAATATACCCTTAAACATAGCTATTTCAGTAAACTTTTAGCCTTTTTTGAGCCAAGGAGCTCAGATGCATTCAATGAGCTTCACGAAAATTATCTTATTTACATTATACAGAGTCAATAAAGTATTTCCAACAAGGGAGTCATGATGAAGCAAAATTTAGGATCCAAATAGTCTGTGGATTTCAATTTTACTATCTCTCCATTGGCTACAATATATTTTGAAGAGGTAATATACTAATAAATTCTGCTAAAAATCTTTTAAAGTTTTTCACTTGTTTGTTTTTGGTTATTATTTTTTGGCCTCCATTTCCTGTAGTTTTTTTGTCTTAAAATGGAATTTCTCTTAAGCTAAATTACAGACAAGCTGATTGTCCAATTCAGCTAAAAAAACAAAATGTAAATACTTAAACTGTATGAAATGACCCACAGAAACTAATTTTAACCATCTGAATAACTACAGGTTTGTATTTCCCTTATTTTTATTAATATCTGAAAGACAGGTAAGAACTTCATTTCGCTGCCAGAATTCAAGATTGTTTTAGTATGACTGTGATACCACAAATATTAAGAGAAGAATTTGACAGTTCTTGTAATGGTCAAATGTACAATAGAGTATGAGAAAATTATTGTTTATATGAACTTTTAGATTCTTGACACGAGTGTTTTTGCATCATTCAAATGTCCCTCTTTTGTTAATTTTAGAAAAATTAAATTTCCAAGAACTCGAAGAAATGACTCAGTCATAGTAAGGATTAGTATAATGATTGCGCATTTGGTGACTGTTTCTAGCTCATAATATTAATAAAGCAATCTAACCAAACTTTGTATAATTAGCTTAAATCAGGTTCTATTCAGTACGTTTAAAACAAGCTATAAATACTAAGAAAATAGAAGAAGTCTCTATGTCTCTATGATCAGAAACATGCCAGTCCACAGAGTCACAGTAGTTTTAAGCCACAAAATAATCATTACACCAATAAACCTTGCTCATATTGTGGGCCACTGGTCCTGAAAAGCATGGATTAATAAAGCACAAATGATTTCAATTTCTCCGAAAGTCTGGAAAAAGTATTATAAGAATTGTTACCTTACTTTTTCATTTATTAAATTCTAAAAGCCAACAACTGTTTTAGATTATTTATGAAGCCACTTAATCCTTACAATGTGATTTCACATACTCAGTCTTCATACCAAGTAGCTGAACAAAAAAATGGCATATCTCCAAGTCTATTCTACTCCTTGCAAACCTGCTTCCTTATGGTACAAGTAGGTCAATTTCGAATTCAATCCATCTCAGCAGGTAAGAATCATACTGCTTCTTATCCTCAAAAGAAATTGCATGCTGCTGCTGCTCTGTGACTCAAAGAGCCACACACGAAAAGTTGAAATTACTTTAAGATGAAAAGAGCATGGAGATCTTCAGGTTTTACTGTGAAATAGTGGAATGAGCACAAAATTTGGAGACAGGAGATCTGGGTTCAAGATGTTACTCTGAGACTCCTCACTTGAGTATATCTGGGATACTTGGTCAACTTCTCTAAGCCTCCAATACCTCACATGTAAAACATGAAAAATAACAAATATTTCACAAGGTTTTCTGGAGATTCAAATGAGGCAATAGACGGGAACATGGTTTATAAAGCTCAAAGATGACACAGAGCAGGACACTTGTCTTCCTGCCTACCAGGTTCAGGCTAGTGGCAACATAGTAACTAAAGTGATCTTTTAAAATCTAGGTCAGATTATTATGTCACCTCTGCTCAAAACCTTCTGATGGCTTCCCATTTCTATCATGGTAAAAGCCCAAATCTTTAAAATGACAGAAGTCTTACCTCAATTGACCCTTCCCTGTATCTTACCTCTCTGACGTCATCTCCTACTACTCTCGTTTTAGCAAAGCCACACTGACCACCTTGCTTTTCCTTGAACATGCAAGACACACTTCCACCCCAGGATTCCTGCAATGGCTGTTTCCTCTCACAGGAATGCTCTTCTTCCCCAGATATCCATATGGCTAACCCTTTCCTCTCCTTTAAGCCTCAGCTCAAACACCTGCCTTACAGTGATCACCATTTAAAACTACAGTCCTGGGAAGGAACAGTGACTCACACCTGTAATCCCAGCACTTTGTGAGGCCAAGGTGGGCAGACTGCTTCAGCCCAGGAGTTTGAGACCAGCCTGGGCAACACGGTGAAACCTCATCTCTACAATAATAATAATAATAATAATAATAATAATATAATTAGCTGAGTGTGGAGGAGTGTGCTTGTGGTCCCAGCTCCTCAGGAGGCTGAGGTGGGACAATCGCTTGAGCTCAGGAGGTCAAGGCTGAGAGAGCCGTGATTGCACTGCTGCACTTCAGCCTGGGGAACAGGGCAAGACCTTGTCTCAAAAAAATTAAAAATAAGTAAATAAAACTACAGTCCCAACAACCACCCTTCCACGTGTAAAACCATTTACCCTACTGTACTTTAACCCTTTGTTCAAAAAATTTATAATTTTCTAATTTTACTTATGTTTATTGTCTCTCTTCTCGCTAGAATCTAAGCTAAGGGGTGTTCCAGCTCCTCGTTCATAGGAGGTATTCCTTTTTCAAAAAATAAACAAAGAAACTTTATGCACCATCTGCCTCTTGTCAAGATCTACATTTTAGGGAAACTAACCCACAACTCAAGAATGGCAGGTGATGAAGTCACTATTACACCATTTCCAGATCCAGGAACGGAACATTGTTAATTATCAATGCAACTGAGGCTAAAAGGAGAAAAAATGGGGAGTTTTCAAGGTAGTTTCCAAATTTTAAAAAGGTTTTCTTATCTCTGTTTATTGAATGGTTCAGAGATGATTTTTGCAGCCTAGTAGTAACTGGGGGTAATTTATTAGAAACATAAATGTGGTTAAATGAAGAAACAGACCTTCAAGTCAAGATAAAAAAACCCTCTAAATAGCAGTTCTCAGAGCCAGGGATTACCGTGCTCTGGGAAGAAACCTGCACTTTACAGTGGCTATTTGCCAAATGGGCCAACATGAGCAAGAAAACAACCTGAGATTCTTTCATTCATTCAGTAAGCAATTATAAAGCAAGCACTATTCTAATAGATGATGCTTATTCTTGGAACCGAGCCACTAAACAGTGAGGAAACCCAAGCAGCTGTGGAGAGGTCCAAACGAAGAAAAACCGAGAACCCTGGCCCACATCCCAGGCTTAGGTCCCAGCTGAAAGCCGTCACCAACTTACTGGCCATGTGAATGAGCCAATCTGAAAGTGGGTCCTCCAACCTAAGCCACCCCAGTTAACACTCCATGGAGGCAAAGAACTGTCTGTCCTGAATGCTGCCCAATTTGCAGATTTTTTAACCAAAATAATAACTGTTGTTGTCTTAAGCTTTTAGGTTCTGGGATGGTTTGTTCCACAGTATTAGATAACTGATACTCTACAGGAATTAGATTGCTGACATCACCAAGTCAGTGTTTAATATAAAAGGTGTGTGTGTGAACAACTATTTGTATATTTCTCACTACAGAAAGGTATCCTCTGATTATTCTAAATGTCAAAAAATATGGCTGCAAATTTGAATACAATCTCTCTTTTCTGTTATACTTACATCAATCCAGTCAACTCATAAACTACTTTCCCCTATCACAGCCAATCCTGAGCTTTAAGGGAATGGGCAGAGTTACTAGAGTCCTAACTCCTCTAACTGTAAACGCCAACTTCTTTTTCTCTGCCTGAGTGGCTGTTGCTCTGTCAGTGATTAAGCCAAGGCTCCACAGGCAGATTGTGATTCTGATCTCTGCCACATATTAGCTGTGTCTTCGGTTTCCTCATCTGTAAAGTGGGGATAGTAATACCTAACTCATGACATCAAGAGAAACAAATGAAGTAATCCACATATCAAATAGAATACTTGGATTAGTATTTAGTGCATAAAAAGTAATTAGTGTTTGACAAATAATGGCTTAATACAACACGCAGAGAAAACTAGCTACCTTTACTACTCAAGCACACATGGTATCAACATACAGCCAACCTAGCTTATTCCAAAACTAAGAATCTTCACCTGTTTTCATCCTCTTTTCTTCCAGCTGCCTTATTTCCATTTGTCTCTTATTGTCTAATTTACCAAAAAAAAAAAAGGGGAGAAGGGAAAAACAAAAGCAAGTAATCGAGAAATCTGCTTTATTGAGAATTCCGGGAAAGGGCTGAAACAGAAAATAATATAAGGTATATAGATCATCTGTACATTCCCTAATTCTGGCTCCTCAGAGGCCATGGATTGTAATAAACTGACTGTGTGCATAACATACTAATGCCAATTTATGTTCAGAACACACAGACACCAAAAAGTCCAAAGGCACGGCATACACCTACAGTTCATACTGACATTAGTCATAAATCAATTAAGAACCATTTGTAGAATGACACTTAAAATGTATGTTTCAAATGCTTACTGAAGTGACAAAACAGCTCAATCTGGACACAAAAAGAGACATGAATGGCAAACTGCCTAGAAATCTAAGCAATATATAATAATTACATATGTACTTCTGTACATTCAAAAGTTTCAAAGGTATCCTATACTACCTTAATATTAGCCTAGACCTTCACTTATTACAAAATTAAGGTGTTTATTTCCTTTATTATTTATGTTCTGCAGTGCTTACACAGCATGATTCCACCTAGCTATATTAAGTACTGAAAATGGTGGTTGAGAAGGCTATTTGAACAAACTATCCACTAGTCCTTGTTTTATGTTAACTAAGATGTATGGTCTGAAGAACATATTGAAGTACTCAACTTAAACTCTGAGAGTAGTTTTCTAACCCGGCCTAGTTTCTCACTGACCTCTTCTCACTAGGTAGAAAGCAGAAGTTACCACTTTATCTCCTTTTCTCTCTTAAGTTGGCAAGGGATTTAAGTTTCTGGTTTCAACTGCCTTTCCCTTCACTATAACAAGGAAGCGTGGGGAAAAAGTAGCCAAGTGATACATGATAAAGCCACTGGGATGCTCCTTATAAGCCTCCCTATGTACAACTCACATGAAAGCCAAAACTAGAGAAAAGCATCAGCAGAATTTTCCATGCCCTCAAAACCCAGCTCCACACTTGATAGGCTCTAAGACATCTTTTTCAACAAAGGATGAAATCTACAGAGAAAAGAGAACCAATTACTTTGTGCAGACACATTTTTGACAAACATGAATATGTTAGACTATTTGGGGAAAGGACTGCCTTTGGCTCTGTTACCCTCCTGCAATTCCAGATTCAATAGCACCTGGTCCTTAGATACATTGTATTTCTTCAGTTCATGTGTCACTTTGATAAATGTGGAAAGTATTTTTAGCCAAAAACTCAAATTAGATTTCATTTAAAAATCTGGCTGAACAAAACCGTGTATACTTGGTGGTTTGAATTCTGACGTTTAAGTTACACAGTAACTTTTAACCTACAGCCAATAGTGATATCATATGGTGAAATGTGCTCAACAACAACAACAAAAATTGGAACCAGATTTGGGGACAAGCTCATCTCAGGATAAGAAGCTAGAATTCTTCCTATAAAATAATGAAAAGCTGACAAACTGAGAGAAAGATGGAATAGAAACATTTTACTTCTAACCAGTTCCAGATGACTCAAACTCAATGCCATATGCTCCATGGTTACCTTTTCCGTAAAGCGCAGTCTCATAAGAAAACCACAGAGTAACTAGCCCTCTAGTAGCATGATTTACCCTTCCTCATCCAAGTCTGATGTCTCAAACTATAAAGATTCCAGACCTAGTGAGGGCACAGCACTAACCCAGTACAAAAACAGGGTAAAAGCACTGTCAATTCCAAACATTTGTTAATTTTTTAAGACCTAACTAAAACATATTTAAAACCTCCTTAGTATGTTCATTTATGATTTGCAGTAAAGGAGGATGACTATCGTGACCTTTAAAATAGAAAGGGGAAAACATAACAAAGGAATCTATAATCTGCAATCCTATGTGCCAGGAAGAAGTTCCCCTCACAGATTATGCTGTGGCTCCTACTCTGTCCAAAACAGAGGTTCACAAATTTCCTCAAGTATATAAGACAAACCTATCTATACAGAGGTGTCTGTCTAGAGACATTTTAATAAAAACTTCCCTTATATACATTATCCTGCAATCTAATGAATAAGTGCTTTTACAATTTTCATAGTGGCTAATGTATAGGAAGAAAGCAATACAAAACTATACACAACAATGTATAGGAAGAAAGAAATACAAAACTATACACAACAGTTTTCAACCCTAGACATACTTCAGAATCACCTGGGAAAAATGTTTTGTTTACAAACAAATGCCTTTGACCTATCCTATCAGACTCCATAGGTCTTGGGTAGGGCTCAGTTAGCAATATTTTTAAGATTCCAGAGAAGAGCTGGGCACGCTGGCTCACATCTGTAATCCCAACACTTAGGGAGGCTGAGGCAGGAGCATCACTTGAGCCCAGAAATTTGAGACCAGCCTGGGCAACATAGCAAGATGTCATCTCTTCAAAAAAATGTTTTAAAATGAGCCAGGTGTGGTGGCGTGTACCCAGAGTACTAACTACTCAGGAGGCTTGAGCCTAGGAGTTCAAGACTGCAGTGAGCTATGATCATGCTGCTGCACTCCAGCCTGGGAAACAGAGCAAGATCCTGTCTCTAAAAATAAAAATGAAAAATAAAATTAAAGACAATTCAGGTTATACATTTTTAGGGACAAGAATATCATAGAAGTGATACTGTGCCCTTCTCAGTGCATCCCATCAGGAGCTGCAGATGTCAATATGTCTCATGACTGGGAATGTTACTTTATTACTTACGTATGGTGGCATAACCTCTCGTCCAATATCTCTCACACTTTCTACCTCTCTGTCTCCCTGTGTTACATTCTATATCATTTCTTCAGATCCATCATCCCATTCACTATTTCTTTCTTCAAGTATACCTATTTTGCTGTCTTAACCTCGTCATTGTTTTTATAATTTTAACTTAAATTATTTCCAGATTTTTTTTTCAAAATGTTCTGGCCAATTCTGGTAGTCTTTTGTTCCTTTACCAAACTTTAATTCCCTCTTTTATTTAATATATTCTATATTCTCTATCTGATAATTCAAATATCTATAGTCTTTCAGAGTGTGATTCTGTAGTTTATTTTTTCTAACTCTTACTCATGGTGGCATGGTTTCCTGGTGTGTTGAATGACTTTTGAGGGGAAGAAGCAGACGTGTGGTCATGTTTAACTGGCTCTCTATCTGTGGAAATGTTTCTAGGATGGACACTTTCTTTTTTAAAGTGTCTCTTCTGAGAAGACTCTGCATTCGATTCCTTCAGGTGCCTACAGGTACCACCAACATAAGCCCAACTAAACTGCATTTTTGGCTTGATTTTGGGGGGATCACACTACTAGTATAAATTTAGGCTCTAACCTGATTAGTTAGGGGCTTAAACAATTATCAGGAAAGACTTTTCATTTGTTTCCATACTAACTAAAGCCAAAACCAATATAGGTACTTAATAACAGTCTCCCTGTGGGGTATGGCAACTTTTGTTCCCCTCTTTTGGCAACCAAGAGTGTCATTCTTTGGAAGTTCTGGCTTTATTTGGGTAGAGGAAAAGGGGGGCCTCAGTTGTAACTTCCCACCTCACTTGGGTCCAGAGCTTTCTTTCCATCCCCAGACACTAGGCCACAAGGATCAGGAACTATATCCAGAACAAGCACCACTTTCAATGCTAGCTTACCATTATAGATTCATCTTATCTTTTATTATTTCTGGCCTCTGAGAAGCCCTTACTTTGTCTCCAGTTGAGCCAGTAAATAAAAGTTTTGATTTATTTTTTAATCCATCATTTTCTAGTGTGCTAAACTGCAATGAGTTTCTCTGTATCTTTAGCCCACCATATTGCCAAAACAAAAGGTTAAGGTTCCTTAATCTTAAGGTAGGAGAAAAAAAAAAAAAAAAAGTAACACTTTACAGTATAGTAGAAAAGGCAGAGTCTGAAGTGATAATTTAAAAAAAAAAAAAAAAAAAAAAAAAGCTGGGTTAAATTTTAGGTTTTTCAACAATAAAATATGATGAAAAATCATAGAATTAACCCCAATGAGTAATAAGAAGTGGGTTTTCTTTTTAACCAATTCACATTTGTCCTGCTTAGCCATTCCCTGCTGCCTAGAGTTACTATTTTTATAGACCACCCAGAGTAGGCCAGCTCCTTGAATCCTATGCCAGAAACAGCTAGATGGCTTCTTTACCATCCACAAAATATCAATAAGGTCAGAAAAATTAACCCTCATAAGTCCATTTAGTTTATTTTCTTTTTCTGTGTGATGCCTATTCAGTAACCCAAACCTCTTCAAACTAGTCAGCTTTGCTGCACATTACCTTTGACAAAACTCTCTTACTTTATATGTAAAGATATATTTATAATTCATCACCAAATGCCCTCAGGAAATGTTTAAGGCATACCAATATTTGGCAAACTTGTGTGTTTTACATTTTTTTCATTTGGCCCATACCAATAAGGCACAAACATTCAATTCTACATTGAACATCTGAAACCACATTAATCACTTTACTTGGTAATGTGATCTGTTCTAAAAGAGTTTAGGTTCCTAAATTTAAAACACTTCGGGAATCTGATTCAAATGTCTATTTGTCTGACAAACTTAATTTTGTGGTACTTAAGAAAAGTTCAGATACAGCTCACAATCTGTTTTCTTTTTAAGCCTATGCAGTTTCCAGTTAAAACATAATAACGCATGCTTAAGGTTTCTAGATACACCAGACTATAGATGTGACACTTGTTCAATAGATATCTTCCAGGTAGTAACAAGGTTCAAGTGAGAAGTTCCTGCTCCTCTGGCAGACTCCCAGACCAGAGAAGATCACGGTCTTGCAGTAAAAAGACTGAAAACAAAGAGGCCAATCAAGAAATGCTTTTGAATAACACAAATAATGAAACATCTCAATTCCCAACATTGGATTCAGGGACAAGTTTCAGTCTTTCAAATCACTGTTGCTCTCTGGGCTTTAATATTTCACTGTTCATGCCAAATTTTGTCTATAAGAAATAGTTCTTGGTTTTTATGAATTTCACAGACATTTTCCTCCCTATTTCCTTGTTGGTGTCTAAAGATATTCTGACTTGTTAAGATACTTTTCTATATTTCCTCATTTCTTCCAGCTTTTTTCCTTGATGTTTTTCTTCAACTTAAGCCTTTGAACATGTTTTTTTAACTTCAATAGTTCCTAATATTCCCACTACTTCTTGGCTGACTGTTCCTAAAGTCTCACACAGAGAAAGATACAGATCTTAACTGATTGATCCTCGAGATTTTCAAATATTTAAACTTTCTCCAATTTTTTATCCCCCTTTTCTACTGTCTAATTCCTTTTTGAACACAAACCACTTCTTGATAAAATAGGGACCATCATCTCTTCCTTTCATCATCAATCAATCTACCATAGAAATGAGATCCATCCCCACCTGCCCCCTTTACTTCAGCAGCTGTGCAGATCATTAATTCATTTAAAAAATTTTTTTGTCTGGTGGGCACGGGCACTCAAAAAAATTTTTTTGGTCCAGTCCTTCCTTTCCTAAAATTCTATTGATTCATGAGGGCTTCTACAATGAGATGTCCCCACAACCCCACTGTCACTTCCTGTAGCATAATCTAATACTCTTTATTTCTTCATTGAGTACTATGGCATAAAGCCTCCCATGATTGCCACTAGCAGCGTTACTGGTTACTTCTATATTCCCTCAAGAATATGCCTGTGAATTTGTGATATAATAAGAAATAATACATTTGGTTTTTATTCTGGTTCCTGTCACAGAGCTTCTAAAACCCTTGGAATTTCCTGAGTGATGGGGGTAAGAAGAGTATCTTTTGTTATCCATAATAAGCCCCTTCCAGCTGGACCTGAGTTTATGCTAATGAGGTGACTCTTGGATGATGGAGGCTGACTGCCAGAGAAACCAACCACATAATTAGTGGGTTTGGATTTTCAGCTCCATTCCTCAACCTCCAAGTATGAATGGCCAATGGTTTAATCAATCACGCCTACCTAATGAAGCTCCATAAAAACCCCTAAACAATGGGATTTGGAGAGCTTCCAGGTTAGCAAACACAAGGAGGTACTAGGAGGGTGGTGCACCTGGAGATGTCATGAAAGTGCTGCACTCCTCCCCTATGCCTTACCCTATGAGTCTCTCCCATTTAGCTTGCCCCATATATCCTTTATAATAAACCAGTAATAGTAAATAAGAGAGTTTTCCTGAGTTCTGTGAGCTATTCTAGAAAATTATCAAACCTCAAGAGGGGATTGTGGGAACCTTCAACTTACAGCCATTTGGTCAGAAGTTACAGGTCACAACCTGGGACTTGCAACTGGGGACTGAAGTCGGGGGCAGTCTTTAGGGCCTAAGCCCTTAAACTGGAGGAGCCTGTGCTAACTCCAGGTAGTTAGTGTCAGAATTGAGTTAAATTCGCCAGACATAATGGCTCACACCTATAATATCAGCACTTTCTGGAAGCCAAGGAAGGAGAATCATTTGAACTTAGGAGTTCGAGACCAGCCTGAGCAACTTTGTCAGGTGTGGTGAGGTGCACCTGTAGTCCCAGCTACTTAGGAGGCTGAGGTTGGGGGGATTGCTTAAGCCTGGAAGATGGAGGCTGCAGTGAGCTACGATCACACCACTGCACTCCAGCCCAGGCAACAGAGCAAGACCTTGTCTCAATAAAAAATATTTTAAAATTAAAATTTAAAAAAGAATTTAGTTAAATTGGAGGACATCCAGTTGGTGTCCAGAGAATTGGAGAATTGCTCAGTGTAGAAAATCCACATATCTGGTCTCAGAAGTGTATAAACAAAAAGTTTTTCCTTTTATTCATGCCTATATATTCATATGACATCCATACAATTCTTTCTCACACAATTGTTTACATATCTGATTCTCTTACTAGACTGTACTTTTATTCATATTTGCATCCTTGATTCCTTGCTCAGTACCTGGCAAACGTTAAGTGCTCTATAAATATTTGCTGTATGTCTGACTAAATAAACAAGTACCACATATGGCCTCAGATAAGAAATGAGGAACTAAAAGAACACACAGTTTTTTTGAGAAATAGTTTATGAACATATATAATTCCTACTAATTGGGTGAGGGAGATATTCATTCATTCATACTACAGGTATTTATTGAGTAACTACTATGTGCCAGGCACTGTTCTAAGCACTGGAAAACAAAAGAGATAAAAATACCTGCAGGGAAAGAAAGAAAATAAAATAAATAAGTTACATAGCATACTTGAAGGTCAGAGGTGCTATGTAGAAAAGTAAAGAAAGAAAGAGGATTGGGAATGCAATGGCAGGAGCTGGGATGGACATTTAGAAAAGGTAGTCCAAGAAAGCCTCACTGGGGTGGCATTTGAGCTTTTTTTTTTTTTTTTTTGACCAAAAAAAATTAATGTTTTTTAATCACTTTTTTTTAACTTTTAAGTTCGGGGGTACATGGTATTTGAGCTTAACACCTGACAGAAAGAATCTCTGAGGGAAGGGCATTGCCGGCAGTGGGAATAAAAGTGAAGACCATGAAGTGCTAGCAGGCTTAGAGTGTTTGAGGAAGAGCACACAGGCCAATGTGACAGGCTAACAATAACATTTTTGATCCACAAGATAGGCAAATATTTTAAAAACACAATATCCAATGTTAGGAAACATGAGAAAATGGATACTCCTCTCTCCTGCTAGTGGGAATGTAAACAGATACAGTCTTTTTGGAAGGCAGTTTGGCAAAATCTATCACAATTTCAGATAATCGTAACCTCTAGTTCTAGTCTAGATTCTATCATACACATATAGACACATAGATATATGGAAATACATTTTATGCACACATATCAATAAATAACTGGAAATACCCTAGCTGCCTATCAACAGATGGTTAAATAAATTACAGCAGCAGTTGTGCAAATGTGCACTGGGGTTTTAAGCAGTCCAAGGAACTGTGGGCATCCTAAAAGTCTTTCAAAGTCAGCAAAGTTCTCCCTTTTCCAACTACATACCTATGTGAGTCTAAATTTTCTTCATTTATTTCAACCCAACAATATAACAGATTACATGAAAAAACAGGTAAGAGAATCCTGCCAGATTCTGTTAAGTCAGACATCAAAGATTTTTACAAAACTATTGATTTGACCTAAAGAAGCAACAATAGGTCTCAAGTATCCCCATGTGTTTTAGAAACCTGAAGTCAGTGAGATAAAATCCAACATTAAGAATTTAAAGGAAAGTAACCTGTGGGGAAAGAATGTAAAGAAAATACTGGGTAGTCTGGCTACAGCATAATAATAATTAATTTGGTTTTCTGGTTTTCAAAATTTTGGATTGTAGTAAGAGGAGATTTCAATATGCTATTTCAATTTTTAGTAGCAAATAAACGTGTATTTAGAGAAAAACTAAAACTGATGTATTTGAGTTCCCTCCCCCCCAGAAAAAAGAACTTTACAAAACTATAAAGTACTACCACTCTTCTGTATCTCACTAAATTTTTGGAGGTTTGGGAGATATAATTATTCTTCATTAACATGTTATTTATGTTAACACGTAAAGTAATGGTTTATGGTTCATTATTTTTAAACGAAAAATTTTCTAATTTTATTTTTAAAGTTTTAATTTCTCACATAATAAATGCCAGTATACATAAACCACAAAATCAAAAATTATTTGGGATCCTTGGTAACTTTTAAAGCTACAAAGGGGTTCCCAAGACCTAAAGTTTGAGAACTGCTAAATAATGGCACATTTACACTACAAAAAAACTATGTAGTATTAAAAGAGAATAACGTATTCACATATTTTAAAGAAAGCACAATTTGTATATAATTCTTTCACGTAAAACCAAAATTTTTAAACTAAATACATATAAACACAAAGACACAACACGAATGTGGGTATAGATGTTTATATATTCTATATGAAATGTTCTTCCTGTATCTTACGTAAATAATTCCTAATCTTCTTTTAGATCTTAAGTTAATCACTTCTTTCTCAGAGAAACCTTCCCTTACTTCCCTAACTAGGTCAAGTGACCCTATTATATGGGCTTATGATATCATGTACCTTTCCTTCATGGCACCTAATGTTACAATTTTGCAATTATTTGTGTAATCATTTTGATTAGTATATGTCACCTATATTAGATTATAAATGTCATGAGAGCAGGGGGTTGATTATATTATTTTCTCAAATTTCCTGTATATTTGAAAATCTTCATAACAAAATGTTTTTTTAAAAAAAGATCATTCAACTTTAACTCCTTTCAATTCTGAACCAATTTTAATATAGACTTCTTCATGCCTAATCCTATTAAATCTGCTTTCCAAGATTACAAGTGATCTGATAATTGCCAAATTCAGCTTTCTGTGTCTCCCAAGCTCTCAGCAGCATGTGATACCACTGCCCAAGACCTGCTTGAAACTCTTTTTACTTTGGCTTCAAAAAGCTACTTTCTTTCAGTTCTTCCCCTAATTTGCTGTGATTCCCTAATTTCTTTTCCCAAGGCTATCTACTATTCATACTGGTGTCGCGCAGATTCTTCTTACTTTCCTTCCTCTACCTGTTCTCCTTGGATAATCCCATCTACTCCACTAACATTATCTGTCTGTCAGTCTATCTACCGATTTGTAATGTTAATTCTCAATATCTAGTCAGTGCCACAAACTTACTATACTTAAAAACTATTGTCTTTCTTCATAAAACTGTCTGTCTGTCTATGTTTGCTTCCTCAGATGACAGCACCACCATTCAGTCCCTCAAGATAGAAATTTTTGAATTATCCTTAACTTCCCTCTTTTCTTCCTCATGTCCCACATTATACCAGTTAACAAATCCCACAAAATCTACATAAGAGAGGTACCCTAAGATTGCCCATCCTTTTTATAACCAGAGTATAAGTTCAGACTCTCATTTATTACCTGAAATACCTCAATAGTCTTCTAATGCTTTCTCTGCCAATAGTCTCTCCTCACTCCAGTCTATACTCAATACAACCCTCAAAATCCTCTTCCTAATATGCAAAGCTGATTATGTTACCCTCCACCTAAAATCTAGGGGTGCCTCATTGTACACAGCAGCACCTATACCTCTAGTCATACATCTAGCCTCATGCAGACTCCCCACATATACAAGATACACTGAACTTTTTACTTTTTTATGATCATGTCATACCATTTCATAACTGTGCCTTTAAACACGCTGTTCCCTTTGCCTGGCATGCCCTTATCATACTTTGCACATGGCGAACTGATATCACAGTTCAATGTTCAGCTTCCTTCATCGGTATCTCCCTTATAACTCAGTCACTCAACAAAAAACGTATCGAGTACCCATCAATACGACAAGAACCTTCACCTCAAGGAACTCGTACTCTGTATTATGTTAGGACTCATTAACCCTGCTATTATTACGTTCATCACATTATACCATAGTCATCCTTCTACTTTTCTCTCCTCCCAGCTGGGTCATGAGATCTTTGAAGGCATGGCTCCTGTCTCATTACTCTTTGCACATCTTGAAAAACAAATCATTTTTTCTCTAGTTTACGATGAAAGCTAAAGAATAATGAGAATTTAAGTTTTTAGCATTAGTATCCAAAACAAATGTCTATTCACTTACCTCATAGGTCCATAGTTCAGTATTATAAATGCCAATACTATCATCACACAGACAGCTCTTCGCTTTGGACTAGGGACTTTAAGCCTCTGGTTCTAAAGGAAATGACCACATTAAATACAATTAAACTACACATCAATTTCAGAAAAAGCAACACTTAAGATTAGAATTTTCCTCTTCACCAGTTACGTAAATACCTTGTCTTATAAATACCTTGTCTTATTTTTTTAAAAAAACATCAAAGGTGTGTAAATAATACTTTTCAAGACTAGAGCAGGGACTTCCAAGTTCCCTTTTCTAGCAGGGAGAGAAAAGGAGAGAAGCAGAAGAGAAAAAAAACACAGCAGCCACTCCATTGCAGTTGCCTCTTCACCCAAGAGGAAAGATTCAATATATATCTGTATACATATTTTTTTGAGACAGAGTGTCACTTTGTCGTCAGGCTGGAGTGCAGTGGCGCCATCTCAGCTCCCGGCGATCTCCGCCTCCAGGGTTCCAGCGATTCTGCTTCCTCAGCCTCCCAAGTAGCTGGGATTACAGGTGTGCGCTACCACACCCAGCTAACTTTTGTATTTTTAGTAGAGATGGGGTTTCACCATGTTGGCGAGGATGGCCTTGATCTCCTGACCTCGTGATATGCCCGCCTCAGCATCCCAAAGTGCTGGAATTACAGGCGTGAGCCACTGTGCCCGGCCAGAATCAACATTTTTATATTTTTATGGATCCCCAAAGAATTTTGAGACACTTCTACAGTTTGCCTCCCTAACCTTTTAAATCATTGTTTTCAGTAAAATACAGGAGTATACCCATGTACTCAGGGCCAAGAGAAAAAGAATAGTGTAAGAAGTCCCATTCGATAGGCATCTGTATGGTTCAGCACTGCAGTGAGAAATTCTGAAAACAGTAAATTTCCCGAATAGAACTGAGGAGATTAACCCTCTTGGAGTCAGCATAGTAACAGAATGCAAAAATCACATTAGTTGTTAGGTGGACTGAGAAAAAATAAAAACACTTTTATTTTATATTGCTTTCTTTTTTAAAAGGAACAATATGGCAGGGCTATTTAGAAGCCTCAATGTGATTCATTTAGTCAGAAAAGAGGGTGTTAAGGCAATGAGTGAAGAGAAACCCAGGAAAAGGAGACAACTTTTCTATGTAGACTGGAGAGTGCAATTCAAAGGGTCCTCTTCAAAGGCTTTATCCTTACTGCAAATGTTTTAGGACTGATTGTACCCTCCTTTTCCTAGCACAATTGTTTACACAATTTAATTTAAAATGTAAAAGTTTATCTATTTATTTATCCAGGGGATACTTTAGCCCATCTCGACCCAGCCCTATTACTAACACTTACCTCTGACACAACCTCATCCAGCTGCCGCTTCAGTGTTCCATTTTCTTTCTTCAGTTGCTCGTTCTCTGAAAGGGCAGCCTTTAATCTCGCCTCTAACCCTAGCATATATTCTTTCTTCTTCTTGCGAGACTGACAAGCAGATTCTCGATTTTTTATCATACGTTGTTGTCTCCTTAGCACAGCAATCTAGAAAAAGTTACAATGAATCAGAATATCCTGGTTTTAGAATCAGATGAAATAGATCAGAATATACTAATTTTTACAATTATTTTTAACTGTTTTTTCAAAGCACAGGTTACTAGTTGTTTCAAAACAGGTTTGAAAAAACACTGCTCAAACTAAATATGTTAAAAATCAAATGGTTAAATAAGGCCTTCTAAAACCCAAATGTTAAATAATTTCCTCTGACGTTTTCTAAGGCTCATGTATTAATCTTCTAATTTTCCCCTTAGAAACTCCCTCAGAAAGTATCTTTAAATATATACGCATATATACATACATCTTAAATCTACATCTCTGGCCCTGAAATGGCTATGCCCCAGAACCATATATTCAATTAATTACAAGACCACTTCTACTTACACAGTTATTACCACTTCTAATCCATTATGTGCAAACTGAACTCACTATCTCCCTTTAACTAGATTTTTAAAAAATCTATCCATCTTCTATCAATAGTAACTTCTATCAATAATATTATTTTTCTTTATTCACTATATTCAGTCCTTCTCAATCCCTCATTCACTCATTGAATATATTAAAAGTATATACTAATGACCAAGTTTACTCCAGTGAAAATGTGTCTCAGTTATTCCTTTCTCTCTATTCCCTCTTCCATTCTCCTAATACAGGCACTCATTAACTCATCCCTGTACTACTGCAACAGACTCCTATTTCAATTGTTTTCCATCTCATCCTGTCTACCATTTCTTAGATAACTTCTCCCAAGAAGATATTTTTATCTTACTACTCAATTGCAAAAACAAGCTAGTCATATATCCCTGCTACCCATCTTTTCTTTTAAGGTCTTCCATATTGTGACCTCCCACTGCCTAACCAGACCTTCCGCCCTAAATCTACAGCTATTCAAGCCACATTCCTCCAATCTTATCATTTAAGGCTACTCCATAATCTCCATACATATCTAACTTGTTTCGTTATTCACATAGTTTATTTCCACTTGGAATGCTATCTCCTCCACTAATCTAATTCCAAGGCCCATTCAAATTCAATTATTCTAACCCACCCTTATTTTTTATTTTCTCTGAACATCTTATACCCTTAGAATTTGGAGGATACACTGGAACACTCTAATGCTCTCAATTGTTTCAAGAATGTTAACACTCTCTCTCTCTTTCCCCACCTGAATTTTATAGGTTGAAAGCCAAACCACATCTGATCCTACCTTTTTGTAGGATATACCAACAATATCTACTACAATAGAAACTTACTGAGCGAAATTATTTTTGTTATATCATCTAAATTAAGTTATGAAGCCTATTATTACACACTAGTCTAATTTCTTTGGGGAAGTGAGAGAGGTGGCAAAATTAAGTCCATAAAAAGCACCAACCTACATTAAATTGATTAGTATGAGTATACGGATGGCTACATTACTAATTTCTATATATTTCACAATAGACTTTAAAAAGTAACACTCTAGAGTGTTCAATAACTCTTACTGAGACCAGTAAATAAAGTTAAAGAACGTAATCTATTTCTTTTAAAACAACAACACAATTCCCACCCTGATACTACATTTCCTAGAAAGAAAAGTATGCCAAAGTCAACCAAGTGAACTCCCAACACCAAATATTTTCAACAACCTTTAAATCAGAACCCACAAGGAAAAGAAATGTTACATGAAATGTCAAAAAGGGTGTTTTTTATTTAAACTACAAAAATCCTGATTTTTATGAAACCATCATCTGTAAAAATTTCCCTGCATAATAACTATCTCACTTGTAAGTAATGCTAAACACACACACACGCACACACACTCACACACTCACACACGCACATACAAAGAGCAATGGCAAAGCCATGATGGATTGATTATTCACCAAATGCAAACTATTCTCTGGACAATGCCACTTTGTTCAGTCTACTTTTATTTTTAGTGATCTTCATTGTTACTTAGAATGCCAGTGTCCGTAATTAATACTAGAGGGCTGAAGTACACAGAACACTGAACAGGGACATAAAAGTGAAAGTCCCCAGATGGAAGAGTTTATACTAAAAGTTAGACAAAAGGCAACCTTACTTTAAAGGCTAATTAATCTGTGGAATTTAGAGGGGCTTACAGACGGCATACCATTTAATAAATTTCAAACAAGGATTAGGCATTTCTATAAACAATAAAAGCACCTGCATATTACACAGCATTCAAGTTTCAAAGGCAGTCAATCCACGTGCCTCATACTAAAAAAATGAAAACCATCTGTGGTCAAATATTCACGTCCTCCCATAGAAAAAGATACATTATAATAGTTCTGAAAATAAATATTCAACACTACCAATAAATACAGAGGGTAAAGACAGCAAAAATAAATGAAACCCACAGCAATCACCAAACACAGGGCTCCAATGTTTTATCTCAGCAAGCCATCTTCAGCTATCTGAATATAAAATATTTAAATTATTCTATACTTCCTAGGCAAAAAAAAAATATGATCTTTAGGCTAAATACACATACACATTGTGGTGTCTGGTATTTCTTTAAGCAGGGGGGAAGTGGGTATTTTCCTATATAAGAAAAAAACGATTACACTGTATGTAATTCTGTTTGGTAAACTGCCTTTGCACATACAATGTATCACAATGACTTCTGACATGCAATAATGGCAGCACAGATTTTCAGTTATCTTGATGTTTCATAATACATTCAATTAATCTCCTCTTGTTGAAATTACTATAGTTTTCGAGATTCTTTAAAATAAGCCTCATCATTTAATCCACTGTTAAGAGAGTAGAAAAGCCAAGGCTAGAACTTAGGTCAGTTGACTCCAAGTCCAGTGATACTTACACAACAGCTTCAAACTGCTTTTAAATACCAAATACAGAGGCTTCATCACAGCATAAACTCTAACCTCAGAGAACTGTGTGGTTACTTTAATTATGCGCCTGTCTGAAAACAGAGACTTGTGGAACTGCTTGTATCTGGAAGCCAAATCTCTCTGTTAGCAATCTGAAAACATAAAATCAATACTCTGGCCCATTAACCAATTGACACATCTCCCTTACGGGCATATCAGATGATATAATACAGACTGAAATAAGCAGATAGCTGGCCAGTTCCTGCTTCTGATCATCCTGCCTCCAGACAACTCTCCCACCAGGCATCTTGCCTTGGAAAAAGTAAAAAGAACAAAAGAAAAAAACTCCACGGCTGCAAAATAGTTTCCTTTTAGTGCCACTGCACTATAAAATGTAGTGTTTCATTTAGTAAACACTTATTTGACTGTACGAAAGACTTATATAAAAGGAAAACTTTCACAAATGGACAAGTTCCTTTGAAGGCTGCATCAATGTAAGAGTCAAAGTTTCAAGTACGTCCACATTTTGTTTTTAATTTAATTTTTTGAGACAGAATCTCACTCTGCCACCCAGGCTGGAGTGCAGTGGCACAATTACGGCTTACTACAGCCTCAACCTCACAGGTTCAACAGATCCTCCAGCGTCAGGCTCCCCAGTAGCTGGGACTACAGATGCATGCTACCGTGCCTGGCTAGTTTATATTTTTGTAGAGATAGGATCTCTCTATGTTGTCCAGGCTGGTCTTGAACTCCTGGGCTCAAGCAATCCTCCTCCTGCTTCAGCTTCTCAAAGTGCTGGCCCAGCTTGTTTTAATCTAATTATCAATTTAATTTAAGGTTTTAATTTTAAAAACCTTACTGATTGACAAACACTGAAAGCTATGATAGTCTTTTTATTAACAAAATTCACTAAAGCCTTGTTTCTGTGATGTCGCTAAGAGATAAGCTCAATTACTATAAATCAAATTAGATATAATATTAGATAGGAGTCAGGAGTGGTGGCTCACACCTGTAATCCCAACACTTTGGTAGGCTGAGGCAGGAGGATCACTTGAGGCCAGGAGTTTGAGAACAGCCTGGGAAACATAGGTAGACCTCGTCTCTATAAAAATAAAAAATTAGCTGGGCATCGTGGTGCACAATTGTAGTCCTAGCTACCCTGGAGGCTGAGGCAGGAGAATCACTTGAGCCCAGGAGGTTGAGGCTACAGTGAGCCATGATCGCACCACTGTACTCCAGCCTGGGTGACAGAGTAAGAGCCTAGCTCCAAAAAAAAAAATTAAAATGGGATTTTTATGCTAAGAAATACATTCGAGTATTTCACGTAAATTCAAGTCAGATCAAGTATCGATAACCTATGGATGAATCACACAGTAATCACTGACTTGCTGCATATCTTTCTAACAGTTCTTAATCTCATTTGGCTGAATCTTGCCCTCTAAACTGATAGATAAAGTGGAAGCCATTACTGATTAACCTCTTCACTGTATCTGATCAAAAATAAAAATACAATCTTTCAATTAAATAAAAATTACATAACATACATTATTGCATATGTATTGCAGTAAACATATTTACAGATACATTATTAAAAAACACATATAGTTAAAATCATTGACAAATTTAATTTGTGGCAATCCTTAAATATTCAAATACATTTAAAAATTTAACTTGATTTTTGTTAAGAATCTTACGTACACTTCTTTTTTCTCATTAAATTGTTTAAAGCCAAAAAAAAGAGAAAATTTAGACTTCCACTTTCTCTACTCTTCTCAGTCTCATGACAGTCAAAATTTTATTTTACTCTTTCTATTAAGTTTTGTGTGTATGTATGCACATAACCAGTTCCCATTTGCCAAAAATTAAAGAAGCTTCATACTGGCAACCTGAACCATTTATTTGGCAGATTATCAAGGAGATAATCTTCATCCTGCAAACTATTTCCTTCTAATTTTTTAAATGAAGAATGCCTTCCGATATGTAGGATAATTTCCAGGATGAGAACAGATAACAGACAAAGTCCCTGCTAGATTGTAGGATGGGGCTACCCTACCAATCTCATCTTCTGAATGAAGGTAAAGAACAACCAAAAGAGAGGTAAAAGCAGGAGTATGCACCACATGCTCTTAGGAAAGCCACACCATGGGCATAGCCTCTTGAAGAATGGAGGGACTCAAGTCCTGTACACAGGGATCTTCAAAGGAGTCGCAAAATGGTTCCCTGTTATTTCAGTTAATGACTCCACTTGATGTAACTATAAAAAAGTAATACTTGATGTAACTAAACAAAAGAAATACTTGATGTAACTAATAAAAGTAATAGTAATTTAAGTCATTAAATGAAAATACAAAATTGGAAGTTAGGTGTCCTTAATTCCTGACCCAGCATTGCAATGACTTAACTGGACAATCAAAAAAAAAAAGAAAAGTCACGTCACCTTGTAGGGTCTATTTACATATTAGTAAAAAGAGAGAGTTAAGCCAGAATAGTGCTTTTGACATTATTATAACCCAATATCAGGTTTATCACTTTAGTAAATCACTACAGCCTTTAAAAACAATTTGACAGAAAAGCACAGGACATAATAAAAGAAAAACGGTGCTTTATATGTAGTAAGAGTTGTTTCATGAGATTGTGTATAAGAGAGAAAGAGAAGTTAAATACATTTCTTACTGTGGATTGTGGATAAAAAAGTTTAAAGCCCACTTCATTAGTCCTCTAAAGGTCTCACTCAATCTGAAAACAAAATAATTCTAGAGCTGCTGCTAAATAGATACACTTAATTTAATTGGCACAACGACGTAGCACAATAATGACTACTATATAATAAAATATGGATCTTATTAGTTTTGCTAAAGGTTTCATTTGATACCACCAAATTATTCAAATAAGGTCAATCTTTCTAAAACTTTGTCCCTCATGACTTAAAACTAACTGCTACTTTAATTTTTAAAGATTAAATCTTAAAACTAACTTAATTTTTGAAAACTAAATCTTAAAACTATCTTAATTTTTATGAATTAAGAAAAAACATTTGTAAGGGGAGAAAAAAGGTAGCACCAAGTTTCGAGATTTGCGTAATTTGTTCTTTTTATTTTTCTTTTCTTTTTTGTTTTCCCATAAAGTTGTAAGCAAAGGACTTGGGTAATTTAAAGTCTGAGCTGCATCAGGACTACCTTGAAAGTAAAGCCTCTATTAATGGAGCACAGAGTAATGACGATAGCACTAGATCAGGAGAAGACCAGTTATAATTGAGCTAGGCTTGAATCCTAACTCAATTATAAGTGGTCAAATGATCTCACCTCAAATGGGGTGAGAATCAAATGGGTAATAGACATGAAAGTTCTCTGTAAGCTATAATATACCATACAAATACGACTTTCAGGAAAATTATGTAACACACACACACACACAGAGAGAGAGAGAGAGAGAGAGAGAGAGAGAGAAGGCAAAATTATTACTTCCATCAAGAATGTAACTCACAGCTGCTCTGATACACCATGCAACTAAAGCAATATTGAAAATACCTGCTCCTTTTCCAGCTCCCATTTTTCAGATTTTAAGTTTTAAAATTAAAACACACACACACACAAAAGCATAAAATCTTATTTAGTCACTACAGAAGCAGAAAAAGTGTCTAAAACTTAACATTCCCCTGAGCACTCTGTCTGTTCCATACTCTGTATTCCTCAGGGTCCTGATTCATTTCAAAGAGCTGTTATAAGATTTAAAGACAGTATTTACAAGTTATGCACTTAGAAAAGTGCCTGGCACATAGTACTTTATTAACATTAGCCATCTTAGCAATACGACATTTGTTGAATCACTTAGCTAGTTGATTCCTTCAGCAGTAAAATGGGAATAAATGCCCCCTTCACAAGGACTTTGTGAAAACCCAGTAAATATTGGGTCGACTGACAGAATTGTAATATTGACAGGTGACTGAACTATTTTATTAATGTAAATTATTGAAGTTGATAAAAGAATGTACCTATTCTTAGAAAATGCACACTGAAAAAATTAGGGGTAAAATACTGTGAGGTATGTAACTTACCCTAAAATAGTTCAGGAAAAAAATTGTGTGTATAGGGATGGATGGATGGTTAGATGGTGGATGGATGGATGGATGGATGGATGGATGCTGGATGGATGGGTAGGTAGGTAGATAAAGAATAAGCCAGCAAATTGGGTAAAAGGTTAACAACAAGTGAATCTGGCTGAAGAATACCTGAGTGTTCTCTGTACTATTTTTTTGTACTTTTTGAAATTTAAAATTATAACCAAATACAAAGTTTAACATGTGCACCCATATAATAACCAAAGTTTAACATGTGGGAGCACACACACACAGCTGCAGTGTATACACACTGGGAAGTTATAAGAAGCCATAAGATACTTTCCTTTAGAACTCATACTCAAGGGAGATAAGAGCCACAGAAAAGTCTAACCATAACACTTCAAATTCTTGAATATCATTCTCGAACTACCTGTAAGCAGCCACAAGATCTCTCCTGCTAACAATTAATATTCTTTCACATGGTTATAAAACAGTAATCGTTCAGAGGGAATACCTCTTCAAGAATACACAGCCATCGACACTTTCATTTTTAAAATTTACCATTCTTCTTTGTGAATTATCTATTTGTATATATTGTCCACTGATTGTTGAATTTGCATTTTTCTCACTGATTTATACCTTTTTATATTAAAAACGGTTCTTAAAAGACTGTGAAAATAAACACGAGTGTTCAAAGTAGCATTATTCATAACAGACAAAAAGCGGAGACAACCCAAATGTCTACCAACTGATGAATGGATTATCAAAAATGTGGTATATCCATACAACAGAATATTATTCAGCCATAAAAAAGAATAAACACTGATGCATGCTTCAACATGGCTGAAGCTTGAAAAACATATGGTAAGTGAAAGAAGCCATACACAAAAGGGCACGTAGTATATGATTCCACTCCTATGAAATGTCTGGGACAGACAACTCCACACAGACAGAAAACAGATTAAATGGCTACCAGGGGCTACAGGAAGGGAGGAATGAGGAAAGACTATGGCTAATGGACCATGGGGTTTTCTTTTTAGGGTGACAAAAATATTCTGGAATTAGACAGCAGTGATGGTACCACTAAATTGTACAGTTCAAAAGGGTGACCCTTATGGAACTTCCATTTTATCAAAAAGAAACAGTACAGAAAAAAAAAAAAAAAAAAAAAAGACAACAAAAGAGGTTATAGACTCCCCAGACAAATGCACATGCACATTGCTAACAACTATATGAGGGATGGGGTGAGGTGGGGTAAAGGGGTGTGATCTGATCTGGATTTGTGTCTCTACCCAAATCTCATGTTGAATTGTAATCCCCAATGTTGGAGGAAGGGCCTGGTGAAAGGTGATTAGATCATGGAGGCAGATTTCTGCCTTGCTATTCTCATGATTGTAAGTTCTCATAAGATCTGGTTGTTTAAAAGTGTGTAGCACTTTCCCCTTCTCTGTCTTTCTTCTGCTGTAGCCATGTAAGATGTGCCAGCTTCCCCCTCACCCACAGCCATGATTGTAAATTTCCGGAGGCTTCCCCAGTCATGCCTCCTGTACAGCCTGCAGAACCATGAGACGATTAAACCTCTTTTCTTTATAAATCATCCAGTTTCAGGTATTTCTTTATAGAAGTGTGAGAACTGACTAATACAGCATGCTGATTATGGAAACACTGAAACCCATGCAAGGACTCCATTAAGCCCTGTGACTTCTCAATTAGAAATATCTCAATGGAGGACCATTTGGTAAAACCTATCAAAATTGAACAAGTACCTACCTTCTGGCCCAGCAAATCCAATTCTAAAAATTTCTCCCATAGATATATTTGTATATGAACAAAATGAAATAAATACCAAATTATTCAATGTAGAAATGTTTATAAAGAAAAAGACTGCAAAATTTTACAGTAATTATGGCACCCCTATGAAGTAGGTTACTATGTAGCTATTAAAATGCAGCTATTAAAAGAATAAGAAAAAGGCCAGGCACGGTGGCTTATGCCTGTAATCTCAGCACTTTGGGAGGCCACTGCAGGAGGATCATTTGAGACCAGGAGTTCAAGACCACCCTGCGCAATATAACAAGACCCCCATCTCTACAAAAAAAAAAAATCAAAATTTAGCCAGGTGGCACATATCTAGCTACTCAGGAACCTGAGGCAGGAGGATTGCTTAAGCCCAGGTATTCAAGGTAATAGTGAGCTATGATCGTGCCACTGCACACGACTGCCACAGAGCGGCAGACAGTCTTTTAAAAAAAAAAAAAAGAACAAGAAGGAAACTTTTTATGCACTGATATGAAAAGATCTCTAAGGTATAAGTGAGAAAAGCAAGCTGCAAGATGACATGTACAGTATACTACCTTTTCTATAAAATAGGTCAATAAATAAAACTATAAGTACTTATATATTAAAGAACTGTCTCCGGAAGAATGCACACAAAACTAGTAAGAATGACTACCAGACAGGAAAACTGATTTGCAAGAAAGCCTCTGGGGCATAAAAGGACTGTCTCCCTAGAATGAGTCCCCACAAGGTTTTGAAAATGGAAATTAGAGAAAGGAGAGAGAAGTATTTCATTATTTATTAAGATAAAAATCAGAATCCTTAAAAATAATTATTTATTATTCTTACAAAGATGCCAAACTGCTGGGCGCAGTGGCTCATGCCTGTAATCCCAGCACTTTGAGAGGCTGAGGCAGGTGGATCACTTGAGGCCAGGGGTTCGAGAACAGCTTGGCCAACCTGGTGAAACCCCGTCTCTATTAAAAGTACAAAAATTAGCTGGGCAAGGTGGCGCACAGCTGCAGTCCCAGCTACTCAGGAGGCCGAGGCAGGAGAATCGCTTGAACCTGGGAGGCGGAGGTTGCAGTAAGCCAAGAGCGCGCCATTGTACTCCAGCCTGGGCAACAGAGCGAGACTTTGTCTCAAAAAAGAAAAAAAAAATGCCAAACTAAAAAGTACAAATAGTACAGAATAAAGAATGCTAACGTTGCCATAACATAAATTTATCCTAATGCAATGCATCAGGAAGGGAAAATAAACAAAAAAAAAACCTGCTCACTTCCCCTTCCAAAACTACTATAGCCTCAAATGAAACTGAACTGCCAAAATCTTTATTCAAGATAAATGTTTAGAAGCTCCAAACCTACATTTAAAGAGATATTGCAATATTTTAACAAAGCATATTTTCTTTTATTTGCAGAGTTCCTGGTAGCAGCAAAGCCATAATGGAGTCAGCACAGAAGTAATTTTTTTTACTAAACTCTGGATAACTCCAGCTCTCAAAATCCTTCCTATTGGATTTGTTCTGATAGATTCCTCTACTTTGCAGCCTAAAGAAATATCATGATCTCAACTTCTTGGTTGTTAGAAGTTATTAAAAAGTGCCTATTCATTATTTATCTTCTGATATCTAAGCTAGCCACATAATTTAAGGAGATTCAGCTCACATTTTGACCTAACCAGAGTCCTATTCTTGGGTGTTACAGATAAAACAAGCAACTTAAATGCCCATTGAAGTTTTGCTTTTTTCCTGAAATAAAACATAGGCACTCTCTGTTTTTCTGAGTTGCTATGCATTGCAAATAGATTATTATAGACATATTTTCTTGAGAAACACACCTCCAGGGAGTCTCTTATGAGTTTTGCTCCTATACGTCTTATTGGGTATGCAAAGAATGCAAGGCCCGGATCACTCTTTTCTCAGGCCATTCTCAAGGTTCAGTTACCAACAAGCAACCTTGAAGGATGAGATAAAATCTCCCTCTGGACAATGAGGAGGCTTGCTTTCTGCTTGCTATAAGCATGATAGATTCTCTAAGCTCACGTTCCTCCACTGCAAGAGAGGAACACTGTGTGCAGGGCACCCATCTAGGCCCATATCACATCACTTCCATAGAACAATACTAAAAATACCTGAAATCCCTAAATTAACTGTACACCAATTCTAGAGAAAGGATATACAAAGTTCTAATTTGGTATGACAGGAGAATCCCCTTCATGCCATTTCTAATACCTGCAAACCAGTAGAAAAGGATTCCCCCCAGCACCTACCTTCTCATGATGGTTCTAGGAACCCAAGGCAGGGACTCCCAAAAGGTAGTCATTTTGGGATGGAGGGGATCAAGTTTCCTAACTATAGGATTTAGAAACAGGGTGAAAGGTGATGAAGAGTTTGGAAGGTATTCAGTGGGATGACTGAGCCGGAAGGAAGGAGGCTCCTAACGGTAGTTTGTATTCCTTCATCAACCTCACATCTGAGGTTATTTCTAGTTCTGTATTAGTTCTGGAAACTTTTCTTTCCATTATTCCCACTTGGTGATTTCCACTAAAAGTATTTGCTCCAATGTGGCCCACTGTGGAAAATGTAGAATTTTACCACTTTTTTTTCTGGTCTTTTGTGCCAATAACTAAAACAATGTAATTCCTATAACCTTAAAACCAGGGCAGTAATGTTTCATAAACTTTATGGGATTATGATGGGTAGGTGGAAGTAGTGAGTGCAATGCAGATTTAAACAGACTGCTTGTTGTTAAGCCCTTGGTTTGACGTGTGGCAACATTAAATAGCCCTTTAAAGAAAGATAAGCATGCTCTCCTATAAAGTCAACTTTGTAGTTCCAAGATTGCCACTATTAAGAAACTGCACAGAGAACTTCTACACTGAAATGAGAGATCATGTTCATTTTTTCCATCAGGATCACAGTCAAAAACAAACCATATTTCTTGAAAACTTAGGTGAGGTCTCCAAGAGTTAAACAAAACAGATTTGCCAGCAAAAGGCAGGAAGAGTAAGATTATAATTTGAACCAGGCAAACTGTTTCATAACAGAAAATGTGGCATTTAATGCAGTTTGCAGAATATGGTATGCTAAAAACGCTACTTATGGCAGTAGCAGGCCTCTAGAGAGTGAAATTAGCCAAACAAAAGAACTAAAAAAGGTAGAAAAAGAAGCCATGTCAGCATTACAAAGCCACAAAAAACTGATATGATTTTTTTCTTGGTGATTTATAATTTTTTTACCATACTTTTGGTTTAAAAGTACAAAAAGTATACGATAAAAACATTTTCTTTTTGACCATTTTAAATTAGGAATTTATATTAATTCAAATTTATCCTAATTTAACAGGACTAGTGTTTTAACAGACACATGTAATACTGAGGTCAACAAAGTTACTAATGCAGAAGACTATACAAGCTGATCAAAGTTCTGCTCTGCGACACCTCCTGGAACAGATTTACTTTGGGTTCCTGAGTGGGTTGGCCTGCTGCTAGGATAGACTAATGTTTCTTTACTTGAAATAAACATTCAGTCAAAATTTCTACCAAAAAAAAAACCTCATATTGAAAGGCTTGGCTCATGTCTCAATGTGCTGGCCAAATAAAAATAAGCACAAAAACCGCAATGCAGGTTGACTAGAAAATTATTCTAATTGTCCTTAGGTCTCTTTGCATTAAACATAAAGTACTTGAATCTTTCTTTCTTTTATAATCCTGTCAATTCTAAACTTTGAAAAGACTGTGTCTATTCGGCTTTTGTACTCTTAAGGGGGCTCTGTAAATTTAAAGTATTTTTAATGAAATATTTTAGACACAAAAAAAGATAAAGACTAGAACTTTAAAAATACACAGGTCAATGGTATATCACTGTTAAAAAATTAACAATCTAAATGCACATTCATACAATAAATGTACACACTCATACATTTTACATTCATACATTGAGACTTTGCTGACAAAGTCTCAATTAACATGGAAGAACTGGGGGATGTGTGAGATAGGAAAACATAGAACTAATAAGTATTAGCTTTTGTTTCTAGCAGTATTTATTGGTTCTATATTTTCTCATATTTTTAACAGTGATATACTGTTGACCTATATATTTTTAAAGTTCTAATTAATCTTTATCTTTTTTCATGTCTAAAATAGTTCATTAAAAATACTTTAAATTTACAGAGCCCCCTTAAGAGTACAAAAGCTGAACAGACACAGTCTTTCACACCAGAGAACTAATAAAGGATGTCTGGGTAATAGACCAACATATAATTAATTGGACTATGTTTAGAGAGCATAAAATGGGTCAATGGCATACAGTGATGATTGCCAACATTAAGATGCTCTTTATTCAGACAGTAAGCCTAAAAGTGGGGGGAAAAAAAGGCGAGGGGTGCTCTTCTGGTTTTTAAATACAATGACTGTATCCAAAAACCTCATGTTTAGAAGAAACCTTTCTGTATCTTTCCTGCGCCTGTTCCAGATAACTCTTCTGGAACAAGCCAAACAATTCTATTTTCCACATAACAACCCTCCTTTCCTGGAAGATGGCTCCCAGGTCTACTTTCCATCCTCTCTTCTTCAGTTTACTGAATCATTCCAACCCTTAACCCACTCCTCTACCTATGACATGGTTTCTAGATATTCTCCCCATCCTAGCTATGCTTCTCTGGACTTTTCCATGTTTGGGATGACTTAAATTAATATTGTTAATATTTTTTAACAACAGTGATACACTGTTGACCTATGTATTTTTAAAGTTCTATTAGTCTTTATCTTTTTTTCATGTCTAAAATATTTCATAAAAATATTTCAGCCGGGTGTGGTGGCTCAAGCCTGTAATCTCAGCACTTTGGGAGGCCGAGGCGGGCGGATCACGAGGTCAGGAGAGCGAGACCATCCTGGCTAACACGGTGAAACCCTGTCTCTACTAAAAAATACAAAAAACTAGCCGGGCGAGGTGGCGGGCGCCTGTAGTCCCAGCTACTCGGGAGGCTGAGGCAGGCTGGGAATGGCGTAAACCCGGGAGGCGGAGCTTGCAGTGAGCTGAGATCTGGCCACTGTACTCCAGCCTGGGCGGCAGCGCGAGACTCTGTCTCAAAAAAACAAAAAACAAAACAAAAAAAAAATTTTTAATGTACTAACATATTACATAAAGGCAACTTTGGATATTTTCTGTTGCAAGTTTCATTTGGTATTATATAAGAAACATTCAAGTTCATAATTTAAAGAGTATTAAAAACAAATTTCAAAGGATTATTTTAAAAAATCCTTTTTCATCATTCTTAACCTGGTTGGTCTCCCATGAAAACCATACTCTTTTCTTATTGGTCACACAACTTTTTAATTGAAAATATCACAGAAAGCTTTTGGATTTTTGTTGTTGTCATTTTTTTTTTACATATTGTAGACATTTTTCCATGCACCAAAAGGATAGAAAAATAAACACCCAGCTTCCATGATTATCAACATTTTGCCAATCCAGTTGCCTCTATCCTGTGTTCACCACCTTCCCATCCCAGCAACATATTGTTTCATCTTCAACTGAAACACACACTATGTATTAGAGCCTATTACACCATAAGCATTGTGCTTACCTCTTCTAGTCCTCAAAACAAACCAACATAACAGTCAAGCCTAATCCTGTACTGTCCACGATCTCTAGTCTCATAGCAACACTAATTTTCCTATTCCATGTCTTGACATGCATTGTTTTCAATACCTATACAAACGATGGGACTCTTATTCTAGAAATTGGATGCTCTACTTTCACTAGACAATATTCCTTTGTTACGAATTCTTACAATATTGCTGGCTGAGATTACTGTTCATGCAACTGTGGAGCAATTTTATAATTAAATGGGTCACTGACATGCCGGTTAATAAATTCTGGTAGACAGATCAGACAGTAGTCTGATAAACAACCTTGCATAACCAACAGGATTTTAAAATTACTTTTCAAATGCATTCTACCTAAAGAAAGGATGAAGAAGTAATATTAACAACTGGTAGTATCCATTTTTATTTTAAAGAAAACATACACATTTTGCTTTCCCAATCATAACTTTAGAGAATCCACTGTTTCACTATATAACATTCATTAAATTTTAGGACCAAAATGTTCAATTACTGTTTAATACATAACAGGAGTTATTTCCAATCATTTTGAAAGAAAGCAAGAGTTAGTTCACAAGTGCGGTCACTGGCTTTAGAGAGTGACAGGTCTTAGGAAACCAATTGATTTATAAATCATAAGAAATCCCTACAACATGCTAGAAAATTTAAAGGTTTGCAAAAATGGGAAAGTACCAAATAATCACGAAGAGACAGAATTCCTAGGAGCAGCAAGTCATCATTATGAAGTGGTGAAAACCCTTCAAAAGGGCAAGGAAGAAAGCTAAATATAAAACCCGCCTAAAAAGTAGTCTGTAGACTCTTATCTGAAGAGTTGCTAAAACATTTCAATCAGGAAACTTTGAATCTATAAAATATTAATGGATGATTGGGTTGAGGGTGTAAGGGCTTGAAAAGAGTAATAAGAGGGTTGGTTCTAAAGAAGTAAAGAAGAGGGAGGTATGCATACTTCACTTTTCATCAAACCACTTGACTTTCAAAAACCTTTTCACTTAGATTCTAACATAGTAAGCCTTACCCTAATTTTCCTCCAAAGACTAGATGTGCAATTCAGCACACTCTTTTATTTGATGCAATATAAGAAACTCTAAAAAAAAAAAAAGGCAACAAAAGCAAAAGGTGTTTTTTGTTGGTTTTTAAATCAGGCATTAAGAGAAGCACTAAGTTTCAAAACTTACATCTGAACCCACATTTCTCATGGTACTTTGTAGGACAGGTTTAGTCACAGAAAGTTTTCCATTCACTGGGCTATTCGCCGAAGGGGCTGGTACCACATTCACCACGTGATTAGGTAGCTGTGTGACTCCCCCAGCAACAGCAAGGACTGGCTGAGCAGAGGGCAGAACTCCAGGTGCTTGAAGTTGTACCACAGTAGGCTGAGACAGCAAAACCGTCTGACCTGCATTAGAAAAAAGAAAAGCAATCAGAGGGTACACAACTGTTGTGGCAGCGGAAGCAGCTTATAATTAGGTCTCTTCTGCAGACGTAATGGGTAAGATCAACACCAAGGGATTTGACACCATCAGTTAAAACATTGGATCAATAGCAGCACACACTTACGGTGACTTTGTTATGTTTTTAATGGGACCAACTAAACTCATCTCTTTGAACTATCATTAACAATATACTTTCTTATTTATCTTTATCAACTAAATAGCTATCAAATTTGCTGTAATCCCTGGATTTCTAAGAATTAACCTCTGAAATTTGTTAGTGCTAAAAGGATTTGTCTTATTATAAATAACAAATCTTTTACACTGAACATGGAGAGTCGTGTATTCTAAATTGATAGGATTTACAAATGCACACAACACCAAAAATATCTGAACATAAATGTAGTAATAGTAACTCAGTATTAGAAGAAGAAGGAGCTACAGGCCAGGCACTGTGGCTCACACCTGTAATCCCAGTGCTTTGGGAGGCCAGGAGTTTGAGACCAGGCAAGGCAACATAGTGATACCCTGTCTCTACAAAAAAAAAATGTAAAAATTAGCCGGGTATGGCATGGTGGTATATACCTCAAGTCTTAGCTACTTGGGAGGCTGAGGCAGGCAGATCCCTAAACAGGACAAAAAAAAAAAAGGACTACAAATACCAAAAAACTTAAAACCATTTGAGATTAAATCTTAGCTAACAATCACGGTAAACATAAATCTGTGATTCAAAATAGTCTGTAGATGACACCAGCCCTTTCCCTCTTCCCCCAAAAATGGCCTTCAATTCTTTTCAGAGTCTTTGGATGTATCATTATTTTAAATTTATGCTAATTTGAGAATTAGTAGAGGTTGAACATCCTTAATCCAAAAACCCAAAATCCAAAATGCTCCAAAATCCAAAACTTTTTGAGTGCTGACACAACTCCACAAGTGGAAAACTCCACACTTCTGGTCCCAAGTATTTTGGATAAGGGATACTCAATCTGTAAAAATGACAATGAAGATGGTGTTGTTAACTTAGCAGAAAAAGTGCCTATAGATGGCATGGTAAAAATGTGTGATGGGCCTAGTGAATGACTAAAGCAGCATACAGTCATAACAGAAAAAGAAATCATGTCAGTTTATAAAATCAAAAAGAGACTTCTAAGACAAAAACTTGTTAATGAGGCAGATGACTCCATAGAAAACATTTCTAGAAGTCATCCAACAGAATGCCTCCTCATCCCCAGAGGACCCACTTCCAGTCCCTCAACGTTTCTTCTCACCTGAAGACATAAAATAGAGGGTACAGTAGGCTTTTAATGAAAACATAGCATCAAAAGCAGAGACTGAAAGCTGCCATTTTTTGTTGTTGCTGTTGTGCAGTAGCTGACACTTCTATTCTGGTGATTCTACTGTCCTGTCTAGTTACCCTGTACACATTATTTTTCCACTGTATTAATGGTATGTCATAATTTTTGTTAAGTTCTTACGTGTGAATTTGTGAATAAGTGTAACAACATGATTGCTTGTCAGTAGCATATGAATTTAGAGCCAGGAATGATGGTGGTGCCAAACAACTACAGATTGTCCACATGAGATAGTGACAACTGTGCTTTCTGATGGTTCAATGTATGCAAACTTTGTTTCATACACAAACTTACTTAAAATATTATATAAAAATTACCTTCAGGCTATGTGTATAAGATATACATGAAACATAAATGAATTTCATGTTAGACTTGGGTTCTGTACCCAAGATATGTCATTATATATATGCAAATATACTAAAATCAAAAAGTACCCAAAATCTGAAACACTTCTGGTTGCAAGCATTTCATTTAAGGGGTACTAAACCTGTACCATTAACCTAAAGACTTATACAACTCATAACACTAATCTATTAAAAATTTTACTTGCCTGCTAAGTGCTTCCTTTCAGATCTGGCAGATTTTTACAAGGTGTTGAAAGCCTTGCCTAACATCCACAGCTGCTTGAGCCTATCTAACAAAATGAAGGTACTAAAATAACTGGCAACCATAATCCCATGTAAATTTATAATTTAAGAAAAAAAAAAGCATTATGCTTTCAAACAGGTTGACACATGTAAAACTCAGCTCAGTATTTCAAAGGATCGGGGAAAACTAAAAATCAAAATAAAGATTCAGAACACCTGTTTGTCAAGAACATCTGTCTTAGCTAAAAAAGATAACTTATAAAAGCAAAGCCCTTATTTCAGATGGCCTCAAAAAACACACTGAAAGTAGCAGAATACAATAAGCAGCATTTTATCCCAGATAAGAAGATCTAAAAATAATTTCATGGATTTGGAGTACAGAATACGTATTAATACTTGGGCATAAATGATCGTTAAACATTTTTACCTTCTTATTTTCCCTTGGACTCAGTTTTTCTTTCCCCCACCTTTTACTTTAGGTTCAGGGGGTACACATGCAGATTTGTTACATGGATAAATTGCATGTCACAGGTGTTTGGCACTCAGATTATTTCATCACTCAGGTGATGAGCATAGTACCCAACAGGTAATTTTTTGATCCTCACCCTCCTTGTATCCTCCACCCTCAAAAGTAGCCCCTGTTGGACGGGCGCGGTGGCTCAAGCCTGTAATCCCAGCATTTTGGGAGGCCGAGACGGGCGGATCACGAGGTCAGGAGATCGAGACCATCCTGGCTAACACGG
>NW_012105388.1:1452330-1470067 GCF_000951045.1 Mandrillus leucophaeus
AGCTCTGTCGCCCAGGCTAGAGTGCAGTGGCACAATCTCAGCTCACTGCACCTGCGGCCTCCTGGGTTCAAGCAATTCTCCTGCCTCAGCCTCCCAAGTAACGGGGATTACAAGCATGCACCACCATGCCTGGCTAATTTATGTATTTTTAGTAGAGATGGGGTTTCACCATATTGGCCAGGCTGGTCTTGAACTCCTGATCTCAAGCGATCCACCCTTCAGCCTCCCAAAGTGCTCAGATTACAGGTGTGAACCACCACGCCCAACCTCTTTAGTTTAATTAGGTCCCATTTGTCGATTTTTGTTTTTGTTGCAATGCTTTTGGAGTCTTCATCATGAAATCTTTGACAGGGCCTATGTCCAGAACCGTATTTCCTAGATTTTCTTCTAGGGTTTTTATAATTTGGGCATGTACATTTAAGTCTTTCATCCATCTTGAGTTGGGTTTTGTATACACTTAAAGGAAAGGATCCACTTTCAATCTTCTGCATATGGCTAGCCAGTTATCTTATCACCATTTATTGAATAGGGCATCCTTTCCCCCAGTCTGTTTTTGTTAAAGACCAGATGGTTGCAGGGGTGCAGCTTTACTTCTGGGTTCTCTAACCTAATCCATTGGTCTATGTGTCTGTTTTTGTACCAGTATCATGCTGTTTTGGTTACTGTAGCCTTGTAGTACAGTTTGAAATCAGGTAGTGTGATGCCTCTCGCTTTGTTCTTTTTGCTTAGGACTGTTTTGGCTACTTAGGCTCTTTTTCAGTTCCATGTGAACTTTAGAATAGTTTTTTCTAATTGTGTAAAAAAAATGTTATTGACAGTTTGATAGGAATAGCATTAAATCTGTAAATTGCTTTGAGCAGTATGGCCATTTTCACACTATCGATTCTTCCTATCCATGAGCATGGAATGTTTTTCCATTTGTTTGTGTCATCTCTGATTTCTTTCAGCAGTGCTTTGTAATACTCATTGTAGAGATCTTTCACCTCCCCAGCTTGCTGTATTCCCAGGTACTTTATATTCTTTTTTTGGCTATCGTGAATGAAATTGCATTCTTGATTTGGCTCTCAGCTTGAACATTACTGGGGTATAGAAATGCTGCTGACTTTTGTACATTGATTTTGTATCCTAAAACTTTGCTGAAGTTGTGTATCAGATCTAGGAGACTTGGGCGAGACTATGGGTTTTCTAGGTATAGAATCGTATCGTCTGTGAAGAGAGATGGTTTGATTTCCTCTCTTCCTATTTGGATGCCTTTTATTTCTTTCTCTTGCCTGACTGCTATGGCTACAACTTCCGGCACTATGTTGAATATGAGCGGTGAGAAGGGCATCCTTGTCTTGTTCTGGTTCTCAAAGGGAATGCGCTTCCAGCTCTCATATATTCGTTATGATGCTGGCTGTGGACTTGCTATAGATGGTTCTTATTATTTTGAGGTATGTTCCTTTGATGCCTAATTTGTTTTGAGGTAGACTCCATTCTTTTATGAAGTAAAAACATATAAAATGGAGAAATTACTCATAAGCAGACATAAAAATGTTTACGCCAAATACGCAAATAAAAATTAGTAACATATAAAGTAAACAGCATATGACCAAGTGTTAGGTTTTAATAACAATAAGAAATTACAGTCAATCTGGCACTATGAAAATACATATTCATCATATTGTAGAGAAAAAAAAAAAAAAAAACAAGAATTCCCAAGTGCTTGAGTCGCAGCCAGAGCAATCAGGCAAAACAAAGAAATAAAAGGCATCCAAATATGAAGAGAGGAAGTCAAACTACCTCTCACACAGATGATATAATTCTACACCTAGAAAACCCATAGTCTCTCCCCAAAGGCTCCTGAATATAAGAGCTCTCTTTTAATATAAAATAATATCATGGTCACCCAAAATCATCAAGGTTGTCCTTTTAGTTTCTGTGGATTGAGAAAATACATGATGGAAAAAGGCTGCTAAGAATTTAGTGAAGATTTAAAATGAACTTGGAGTTTATTAGTCAGAAGTATAGCTATACAAATTTGAAGAGCTGTACAAAGATATATGAAACAAATTATTTATTTGGTCTACAGAAAATGCTTGCTTCAAGTATGGATTTACAGATGCTCTGCAAAATGCCATAAGGCTACTACCCCCATCACCCACACCCCAGGGTCCACAATACACAGATTGAGAACCACTGACTTAAACCAATACTTTGAGAAGAGTATTACAGGAAGCCATGTTCTACATCATCTGAGTTTTAAAATTATGATTAAAAGACACCCCCCCAAAATTAAACACTGTTCAGGGAAATTTGGGACTATTTTAAAGAACAGAAGAGGTGTAAACATAATGAATTAGGTAACTTATAAGAAAGAATCCTATTTCTAGCTACAGTTACAGATTTAAAGCCCTGGCAGATAACTTGTACAGAAGGCTTTGTAATATTTCTTAAACTAATTAAGAAAAATAATCCAAATCTGTACTGCCAATTGTGTAATTATCACTGTCTCCTTGCTGAGAGTGCTGAGCATCACACAAAGAAGGAGATGTGTGTGTACCAAAGGCAAGGCGTCTGCACCAAATGGAGCTTGAGTCCTACCAAGCCACTGCTGCCTCCTTTTTTTCCCATATAGTACATCAAGCCTTTTCATTCCAGAGTACCCAAGTATCCTCAAATTACCCAGCATGTAAATCAGGGATACCCTAAATATTCTAGGCATGTTTGGGTTCAACACAGAATGAGGGGAAACAACTAAATTTCTATGACAATATGTTCAAGTGAAAGAACAAAAAACTCTCATAGTGACTTGGTAAATGCTGACCAGGCCACAAATTACAACGCAAAGAATTGTCTGGGGCCTTAAATACCAGCTGAACATAGTTACTACTCTTCCTAGTGTGGAAACAGTTAAAAAGGACATTCCAAAGGCTGTTTATCCATTTCAGCATGCTCAAAATCCTCTCTGGCATTACATGCATAACCTCCTTAATGGAACATGGCTGGATTCAATGCCATACTTTTTTGACTATGTGTAACTCACTGATTTTGATAGTTCTTTCTTTTAAACTTTCTTCAAAGATTTTAAACTATGTATCAAACATTTATTGAATGCCTACTTTGTCTGAAATAGCATAGCTGTGTGACTTTAGGCAAATAATCTGTGCTTAGTGTTTTCATCTATAAAATGGAGATATCAGAACCCATCACCATAGAGTTGACATAAGGATTAAATAAGATAACGCACTTAAGCACTTAGAAGAGTGTCTGGCACATAAGAACTTAAATGCAATTATTATTATTAATCTCCTTTTCTATATAATAATAGCTTCCATATGGGCACTGCATGAGTTATTAATGTATTAGTTATCACAGTGACTGTTATTTAACTGTTTGTGTGAATTTAATTCCCCAATTAAAGTGTAGAATTCTTGAAAGCAAGGAATACATCTGTCATTTTTTTTAAGGCAATACAGTACAGTGATTATTTACATAGACTCCAAGCCAGACCACCTGGGCTCAAGTTCTGGCTCTACTTCTTATTAGCAGAGTGATCTGGGCAACGTATTTTACCTCTGTCTCCCATTTCAATAATTTTCGCCATCATCTACCCAAAAAGCCCCAAGATAGAAAAATGGAAGTCATCCTAGATACCTTACTCTCTATCCTTCAGCCTCCTTCTACATGATCCAATTACCAATCTCTATGATTCTACACTTTTAACATCTCTACTCTTCATCCTGGTTCTCCACTTTTACTGATATTCCAGGTTTTCATTATCTCTCATCTACACTACTCAAAACAGTCTTAAAGGACATGGAGGACTGAGAAGTAGAAGTAGGCATAAGTTGTTGCTGGTTGGTAGAAAATGGTGAGCCAAAAAACTAGGAAAAACAAGAGAATTCAAAGAATAATGCCAGATTAGTTGAGCTAGAAGAAGGGATTTATAGAAAAGAGTAATATTATAAAGTTCGAAAACTAAACTAGAACGCCAGGCATGGTGGCTCATGCCTTAACCCCAGAGCTTTGGGAGATCGAGGTGGGTAGATCCCTTGAGCCCAGGAGTTCGAGACCAGACTGAGCAATATAGTGAGACCCTCTATTAAAAAAAAACCTAAAAACTAAACTAGAGCCAAATTGTGAAGAGTTTTATATTCCAAGCTAGAGAATCTGAGTCTTAAACCTGTGGAAATTATCTCTTCTTTTTCAATGGTAAAATACTTACTACTAGTATAAACATGATTAACCGCATAATGCCTTGCCTATACTTCTCTTCTTCCTCCCTCTCCACTCTCAAATGAATGAAAAACATACCTTAAATCTGTATGTTATTACAATAACAACACCTATTTAGATTGTACTATAAAAAGAGACAAGGCGCCAGGCGCAGTGGCTCACACCTGTCATCCCAGCACTTTGGGAGGCCGAGGCGGGCAATCACAAGATCAAGAGATCAAGATCATCCTGGCCAACATGGTGAAACCCCACCTCTACTAAAAATATAAAAATTAGCTGGGCATGGTGGCACGTGCCTGTAGTCCCAGCTACTCTGGAGGCTGAGGCAGGAGAACCACTTGAACCCAGGAGGCAGGAATTGCAGTGAGCCGAGATCACACCACTGCACTCCAGCCTGGCAACAGAGACAGACTCCGTCTCAAAAAAAAGAAAAAAAAAAAACAGACAAGGTGCAGTTCCTCATATTAGCATATGCTCACAAAAAAATAAGTATAGTCTTCATATCACAGGAAAGTACTGAAGTTTCAAATAACGTGTAATTCAGGTTTCTGGAACTGATAAACTGCTCAGAAAAGAACAGTTTGTCTTCTTACTATAGGTAAGATCTTCCATCACTCAAACATAGTCAATGATCTGCTAAGGGCAAATTCTTAGGAAGACCCCTGCTTTATACACTAGTCATATTAATGTCAGACTTTCTGTATAGATGTATTTTAATAGCTTATGGGAACTAAATGAGTTTCTTCATTAGTTTAAATTCTTAGCCTCTGGGAAGGCACAGATCCTTATGAGATCCTAATGAAAGTTTTGAAGACTATCCCTAGAATAATCCAAATATGAACATATATTAAATCTTGCATTTTATTTCAAGGAGTTCATAAACCCTTAACACACTTATAAATCACAAGAATACCTATTCTATAGGATTGCTATTTTTCATATGGAAAAAGCAGCAGTTTTGACTTTGTACTGAGAGGACAGGAATTTCAAACTGGTTTTTATTTGTTTGTCTGTTTATTTTTGGTGGGACTGATTGATGAATGTCCACTGATCCATCCATTTTCTCATCTAGGTCTTCTTTTTATCAATGTCATATTGTCTATGACCATGTAATAGAACAAAGCTAAAAGAGTATCTGGAAATTAAATTTATCAAATTTACCCTCATTAAAACTATGCTCCAAAAAACGAGATAACTATTTACAATTGGAGATGAGATACAGTCATAAAAGCAAATGTAACAGTGGTATTTATTTACAACCCATACCCCATTATCGCCTAGTCACATCTGGTGCCAACAAACTAAATCCAGAGAAAAGAATGTTGCACAAGTTTTCTTGAACTCAATGTACACAGACATCAGTATGAGTACAATGATGACTAACCTACCTAAGAGATCTCCATACGCAAATGACTCCTATATCTGAATAGTACCAAATCCTCAGACTTGAACTTCTTTCAATTATGACCTAAACCTCTTGTAGAATCACAAGTATATGAGGCCATCTGGTGGATAAAATATGAAACACACAAATTCTTAGCTAGTTGAAAACAGAGTTCGTATCTGCTCATAGTGACCAGGTCAATATACTGTTTACTAAACCATGCACCCTCCTCAGAGATTAAGAGCTTGATTCTATTGCTATCACACACCTGAAATGGACCCTATTATTTTAAATACTCCTTAAAAACAAAAAAAGTTCACAGCCACAAAAATCTGGCTGACCTGAACTCTGCATTCAACTAGCTAAAAATTTGTGTTTCTGTATTTAATCCACCAGATTAAAATGGCACCAAGAAAATGTCCCAGATTTTCAAAATAGCCATCGGATATAACTGGTCTGGAGAGCTATATCCCTTGTTATGACAGGAACCATACATTAGTCATCTCTGCAATGTCCTCATAACCAAATACATTCCTGACAAACAGCACGTGCTCAGAAATTATAACCTGAATTAAAACAAATCATATAACACGACCCTTACTGCCCTCCAAATAAACATACACAGCCTTAAATTCTGCTCAGGTACCTTTAGTGGGTGCAGGTTGTAAACTGATAATTGGTTGCTGCTTTGCCAATGGCATAAGTGTTGGTACTGTCTGAATAATGATGGTTTTTGCTGGAACGCTGGAGTTTGTTTGAGTCTTGGGTGCTGCTGGAAGCAATAAAGGCTTGGGCTGAATTGAAGGTTTTGAATTCACCTGAATTTTTTTCTTTGGAGTCAGTCCATTTTCTGGAGAAAAAACAGACAAACCACAAGTCAATGTGAAAGCAATTAAGCAAGCCCTAAAAAACAGATTCTATCACACACCTTGCTACAATACATATACCTGAATGAACTGAAGAAAAGTACTTCAACTGTTACCTTCTTTTCTAGCCAAGCTGCAGTTTTGGGAATGGGACACACTAACTGGTAAAGGAGAAGAGCTAAAATCGCGGAATAACACCCAGAGATTAACAGGTAACAAACGTCATGGTTGAATGGCCCTCCATTCAGTTATCTTTAACAGAAACTTTGAAATCTCTGCTGAAGATGGTGAGGTCTGAGTCTATTTTAAAGTATCTTTCACCTAATAAGACAGAGACAACCAAAGATTATTTCTACCCTTTCCTCTCCACAGTAATCACTCACAACAAACAATATAGGTCCACCAATTAAAAAACAGCAAGCCAGCCTAATAAACATAAACTTAATCCAGCATTTTCCTTTAAGAAATGGAACCTAAGCTCAATCTGAAACAGAAATAACAGAAGTTAGGAGATAGAGTAATACCAGTCTTGTTCCTAGGACCAGTGACAGGCTTATCTTCCTTCAGTGGCTCTGCTGAAGAGGGACTATTAGAGCTTTCACCATATAAGGAAAGAGGAGACATCTGAGAACTAGAAGACAAATCCAACTCCTCCTGTAGCAAAATAAAAACAAAGATTAATGAGTATAATCCTTAAGCAGCAAATTGCATAGAAAAGGAGGAGACCCATATATAAACAGAAAAACACTTCAAGGTAACTTCAAGGGAAAGGTATATTAGAAACTGTATCTATATATTAAGTAATAAGCGACTATCAGCATGATCCATCTATATCAAAGGAAAAAAAATCAAAATGCTGAGTAAGTCTATGCCATCCTGTTATATTAAAGATATGAGTCATTGATCTGTTTCTACATTTCTTCCTACAAACTACAAACACACACACACACACACACAAACATAAAACTTGATTGCTAGTCATACAAACATCCAGTATCAGTATAAGGTTGCAGTTAAAATGCCAATATCCTTTCTCCATAATCTCTCTTATTCAGTCTTAAAAGAATATCAAAAGCAAAATAATTTTATTTTTATCCTTTTCTATTTTCTATTTTGTAATACTGCCTTTCTTCCAAATGTAAAAGAAAGATACATGAATGGAGCAGTGCTATTTTCTTTTTTTTGAGGCAGAGTCTCACTCTGTTGCCCAAGCTGGAGTGCAGTGATGCAATCTCAGCTCACTGCAACCTCTGCCTCCCAGGTTCAAGCAATTCTCCTGCCTTAGCTTCCCGAGTAGCTACGACCACAGATGTGTGCCACCATGCCTTGCTAAGTTTTTGTATTTTTGGTAGAGAGGGGTTTCACCATGTTGGCTGGGCTGCTCTAGAACTCCTGACCTCATATGATCCACCTGCCTCGGCCTCCCAAAGTGCTGGGATTACAGGCGTGAACCACCCCACCCAGCCAGCAGTGCTATTTTCTTTAATTTAGTAGGTGATTCATAATGACTGAGATACATAAAGATAACATTCGCATTGTCCCAAAGTCTTTTAATATTCAGTGAATCTGTCTCAGTTTGTTAGAATAAAGAAACAACATAGAAGTAGCAATTCAATTCAGACAGAAAAGATGGCATGTATGATCACGCAACAGACATAATCTCTACTTCATACCATCTTCAAAATAATCTATAAGAATATAAAAACAAAATTTAAGAGAATACTTGTTTATTCTCAGGATGTTGCAGACCCTCTTAAGTCTGAACACCCAGAAGCCACAAAGGAAGAAGAAATAGATTTGAACAAATAATAAGTAAAATATTTAACAATAAAAACTAGACCCTAAACAAAGTTAAAAGATATATATTGATAGAAAATATTTGCGAAACATAGACAAAGGGCAGGAACAGTCATTTCACTGAAAAGGAAATGCAAATGGTAGCCAAAGGCAAATGTAAACTTTAATCACAAAAAAATTAAAATGACCTGGAGAGGATATGGGAGAAAGAGATGTTCTCAGTCTCACTGGTGAGAGTGACAATTGCATCTTCATTCATCCTTAACACCTACGCAGCATGTAAGCTGAGCAAAATGTACAGTGTATTAAAATATATTTCCAAGAAACCAAAGAGTACAAGGTAACACGGGAGGAGACTATTATCTTCATGGCCTTCGATGCTTAAAAAGTATTTGATAAAATTCAACAAGTATTCCTCAATAAAATCCTAGAAAACAAGGATTCGAGGAATACTTTCTTAACATTAAAAAGTTATAAGTAATTATACAGCCAAAGCCAATGCTGAATGCATTACAATTAAAGTCAGGATAAAAAATAGCTACCTGCTTTTTCTGTAATTCTAGTATAATTACACTAAAAGAAGAAATTAAAAAAACATTAAAACAAAAGAGACAGCGTGCCTTTTAGCAAGGTAATATGCTATACACTTGAAGCACATGTAACCATCCACTGGCAAAAAAATTTGACCTTGAAAATATTATATTAATACTCACTTAAAAAATATAATAAAAAATAAATATTTCAAGTCAGGCACGGAAAGACAAACATCACATGTTCTCACTTATTTGTGGGATCAAAAAACCAAAACAACTGAAATCATGAACGTAGAGTAGAAAGATGGTTACCAGAGGCTGGGAAGGGTACTGAGAAGCTGGTAGTGAGACGGGGATTGTTAACGGATTAAAAAAAAAAAAAGGGAGAAGGAATAAGACATATTATTTAATAGCACAGCAGGGTGACTATACTCAATAAGAGCTTAGTTGTACATTTTAAAATAACAAAAAGACTGTAACTGGATTGTTTATAACACAAAGGATAAATGCTTGAGGGAATGGATGCCCCATTTTCCATGATCTCATTATTTCACATTGCATGCCTGGGTCAAAACATCTCACGTACCCCACGAATATATATGCCTACTATGTACCCAGAAAAATTAAAAATAAAAAAGATTTAAATAAAACTAATAAATATTTCACTCACAATAGCAATAACAATTACAAAATACCTAGAAATTTTCTAAGGAATGTGCAGGACCCATATGAAGAAAACTACACAACTGAACTAAGAGGCATAAAAGATTTGAGTTAACAGAGAAATACACAATATTGTTGAACAGAGTGATTACAAATGATTACAAAGATAATACAGTTAGGAAAACTGATTCATTTCTATAGAGAAAATTAAAACTAGATCCCTACCTACTGCTGGATCCCTACATAATAGCACATATTAAAGTGGAGTCTAAGAGTATTAAGAACCCTAAATGTGAAAGGTAAACCATATGGGTAATAGAAGAAAATGCAGGAGAATATCTCTGTGACCTAAAAGCATGGAAGGACTTCTGAAATAAGCCATAAAGGAAAAGAAAAAAAAAAGATAAGCCTGAGTAATTCAAAATTAACTATTTATACTTAATAAAGACTACAAAGTTAATAGATAATAGAGAAAAGATATAGGCAATTTGAATGTCTAAATCCAACAAGAGTTTACTATTTCAAATATATGAGGAATTTCTACAGATAAACAAGAAGACAACAACTGAGTAGAAAAACTGGCAAAGGACAGGAATAAACAATGTATAAAAGAAGTCCAAAAAGCTCATAAGAATATAAATAAATGTTGAAAACAATAACCAAAGAAATACAAAGTAAAACAAAATAAAAGCAAACAATAACAAAACACATTGTGCCATGGGGTAAACATTAAAAAGGCAGATAATGCCAAGCATCAGGAGAAGTCACAGGGACCCTCGAGCACTGCTGCCAGCCCACAGAGTACTGTGATGATCCTGGAGAGCAATATGGAAGCACTTGTCAAATTAAATCTCTGCACATTCTATCACCCAGCAATCCTAGGCATATATCCTAAAGGATTTCTCACATGAGTCCGTAAGGGAACATTTTTTAAAATATTCATTATGGTGTAGGTAAAAATGTAGTGAATGTATACTTGAATGTTGTACAGAGTTAGATTCAACAGATTTGATTACACAGAGCAATAGGAATTGATCTTAAAAACACTGTGCTGATTTTTAAAAGTAAATAATGTAAAGATATATACTATAATACCATTACATAAATTTAAAATACATGCATATAATTGAAATCAGATGAACTTTTTAATAAATGGTACTAGAATAATCCTTCTGGTAGTCATTTTGAAAAACATAAAATTGTATTTGTATCTCATATCATACACAAGGGTAATTTCAAATGGATCAGAGATCTAAACGCTAAAAATAATATCTCATGATAAATATTTATTCATAGTCACTTAGAAAATATTCCTTCCTGAATAATTTTATCCTAAGCCACCAGATGGGGCAAAGCAAGACCACCATCCATGCAGAGAAGCAGCCTGGTGGAATGTCAGGGTCCAAGAACAGTAGAGAGGGCACTGACATGGCAGGCAGCCTGGCATGAGGAGTCATAGCAGAGTGATGAGGGCATCCACATGGGAGACAGGCTGGTGTAAGGACATCAGAGCCCAAAGGAGACATGTTAAAAGAACATAAGAGCTGGTGTGAAGGGACCCCCACTGACGAAATCCAGGACAACGTAAGAATCAGAACAAATAATTACAGTAATGGATTATAATCTGTTGCATAAAATAAGAAATGATGAATCTATATTGATATTAACAAATAAGTGAACAAATATAAAGTTTGATGAAGAACAGGATATTTTTACACAGTCTTAAAGTATCTTCCTCACAAAATACGTATGGCAAAGAGAGAAAAAGCAACTTCACAATGGAATAGGTTGGCAGACAACATCTATGAAGTGATCAAAGTGAACATAATCAGTATTAGAAAAAATCAAAATTGGGTCATCAAAAGTAAATGAGATGGACACAGACATCACTTTCCTACCACAGATATAAAACATGAATATGATCCTAAAGAAACATTAGACAAACCCAACCGAGAAACACTCTTCAAAATAACTAACCCCTAATCCCCAAAAGTGACAAGGTGAAGAAAGTCAAGGATTAATGAAGAACTGTTTCATACTGAACAAGATTAAAAAGACAAGACAACCATATGCAATGCTTGATTCTGAACTGGGTTCTTTTGATAGTCTAAAGGACACCTCTGGGATATCTGGCACAATTTAAACGAGAGCTGAAGGTTAGATTATAGTAACATATCAATGTTTATTTCCCGATTTTGTGCTTGTATTATGGCTATCTAAGAAATATCTGTGCTTGTAGGAAGCAGACACTAAAGTATTGCAGTGATAGGGCATCGGACTGGTAACTTACTCTCAAATGCACAAGGAAAAAACAAGTTATTTGCAATGTACTAACAACACTTCTGTGAATTTGAGATTGTTCCAAACAAAAAATTAACTTAAAAAAAGTAAGAATAAAAATATGAGTGAATTATTTTATAATCTCTGAGTGGTGAAAACCTTCCTTTGAGTGACCAAAAAAGCAATTAAAGAAAAGATCAATAATTTGGCTATAGAAAACAGTATACCCAGGGAAAATAAACACCAGAAATAAAGCAAAGAGACAAAAGAAAAACTGGGGAAAAAATATTTGCAGCTTATTTCACAAACTAAGGACTAACAAACCCAATATATAATAAAGCTAAAATACTAAAAAGATCAATACAATTCAATTAAAAAATGAATGGCCGGGCACCGTGGCTCATGCCTGTAATCCCAGCACTTTGGGAGGCCGAGGCAGGCAGATCACCAGAGGTCAGGAGTTCGAAACCAGCCTAGACAACATGGTGAAACCCTGTCTCTACTAAAAATACAAAAATTAGCCGGGCGTGGTGGCAGGTGCCTGTAATCCCAGGTATTCAGGAGGCTGAGGCAGGAGAATTGCTTGAAGCCAGGAGGCGGAGGTGGTGGTGAGCCGAGATCTGCCATTGCACTCCAGCCTGGTGGACAAGAACGAGACTTCACCTCAAAAAAAAGAACAAAAATTTGAACTGACAGTTCATTTTTTAAATAGAAATGCAAATAGGCCTTAAACATATAAAACATATGAATAGATATTTAACCATCCTTATAATAAAAGAGATATAAAATAAAACCTATTGTGGAGTGATGATGGGAAAACGGGCCCTCTTACATACTGCTGATGAGGATGTAACATTTTACAACCCCTATAGAGAGAAATTTGGCAATATCTAGCAAAATTCAAGTGTATTTATCCTGGTTTCAGCAATCCCACCTCTTGGAATATATCCCAAAAATATCCTGGCAAAAATATAAAGTGACTTATGTACCAGGTTATTTACTATAGGTTATTTGAGTCTGGAAAAGACTTATGTACAGGTTATTTGGGTCTGGAAAAGACTAAAAACAACACAAATATTCATCAATAAGGAAATCACTGAATTAAGCATGATAAGGTTATGCAATGAAACATTATGTAGCATAATGGGAAAATTATATACTCTGAAATTAGAGTTATCCTGCTAAGCTAAAAAAGCAAGGTACAGGACAGGGTATATAGTATGCTACCTTTTGTGTAAAAAAGGATGGAAATGACATGGATAGAAACCAGGCTTTTCTGAATATATCTTATTATATAATTTTGACTTCAAAAATAAATTATTAATTTTTTTAAAAAATTATATCATTTGGAGAAATTGTGGGACCTCAGAGAGCTACCAATAGTAGCAATCAGAGAAAAGCTTCATAAAGGAAGTAATTTTTGAACTGGGACTTGAAGGATGAGTTTTCCAAAACAAGAAAAAAAATGGGGCTATTCTAGGCAGAAGAAAGAGGACGTGCAAAAACCTAGAACTGTAAGAGCAGTGATCTCACTGCTGTTGTTCACTGCCAGCATCTGGAACAGTGCCTGGCACAGCGGTTGAATGAGTGGAGTGCATAGGAGCTCTCAGACAGGAACTCTCACAGGTCTCAAGTTAAGGGGAATGTGGAAGTAGGAGGGGATAGCAAGAAAGGAGACTGGAAAGGTAAATGCAGGCCAGATCATGGAGGGCCTAGTACTCTGGGAATTTAAATTTCGTCCTTGTAAGGACTGGGAAGTTACCAAAGTTTTAAGCAAATTACTGATACAGTAAAGCTTGTGACACTGAAAGATTTCTCTTTGAAGATTCCATGCTAAGAAAGGTTTGAGGAGTTGGAAGGCTGACCAGTTAAAATCTTATTGACTTAATTCAGGCAAGATGGTGATGGCCTGACAGGGGCAGAAAAGATAAATTCTTGAATTAATATGTGCATACAACCACCAGGATTTAGTAACTAAATGTAGAGCCTGCAGGAACAAAGATACCACAATTTATAGCACATGTAATATACTAAAATATTAATTGATTTTCTTATTTTTCTACATTCCCTTTCCCCATTCTAAAAAGTACCTAAATCAGGTACTTCCTTTTCCTGGCCTCAGGGCTTTTGTTTGGACACAGAGCAGAAGCATTCTTAAAAGAGCTACCGGACTTCTATAAAAATGTCAGCCACTTCAAAAGGTAGCACTAGGCATTCCCAAACTAAGGCAATCATTCTGGATGCTGTGGCTAAAGAGTTATAAAAACTGACCATCTTACATTCTTCTATGTCCATATATAAAGAATGTATATCCTAATAGGGAGGAGAAAGAAAGGGAGGGAGAAAAGACAGTAAGCCAAAAAACAAATACTGGATACTGTTAAAATGCAACGAAACAAATGAAACAATGAAATTATGAAGGCATGAACAGAGGGGAAAGAGGGCAAAACCAAAGGCACTAACAACTTTCTAGCTCCCATAAGGCCCTTTCTAAAGTTTCAGTTCCCTCATTAAATGAGACAATATAACTCACAGTAGTATTCAATAAATGTTAACTGTCTCTCCCATATACATATTTTCCAGATAGCATATTATAGCCAAAATCATTGTAAAAAACTGGCTACTCGCTACTCACAGGAACATGCTGAGTTGAAGAATAAGAGTCCACTGACTGAGGAGACGAGACTGAATAACTTGAGGAGGTTGGAGAAAGTGGCTGAGGTTCTGCCTTAATATCTTTAACTGGAAAACACGGAGGAAAGGTTTTACCCACTGGACAATAAAAACTTAGAATAAAATGAACAAGAAAGAAGGTAAAATCTACTTTTAAAATTCAATCGGATATGGAAGCCAAGGTCACCAAAATATAACAAGTGAAAATGCAAGATGCAGAAAACAATATATCTAGTAAGCTTCCACTTGTATAACAAATTATATATGTGGGGAGGGGGGCTGTATATATATGTATGTCTGTGTGTGTGTGTGCATATATGTGTACACTTGCATCTGCACTAATTCTCTGGAAGTGTAAACAGAAGAAACTGGTAACAGAACTGGAAAGCACAACTTGTCGGCTAAGGAATAAAAGCAGGAGACATTTTTCTACTATACAGATTTTTGTACCTTTTGAATACTATACCATATGCAAAATATTATAGATTCCCAAAAACTTACTTAAAAAAAATAAGGAACAGGAAATAATTATTTTGGAAAGCATTTTTGACAATACAATTGAAACTCATAAAAAATGTTCATATCTTTTAAACTATTAATTTATCCTATAAAAATGTACTGAGCAACTATGGCCCAGGCAGTATCCCTTGGTGTCAAAGACAGAATAGGGTGGAGATGGCAGATTGTGTTTTCCAAAGTTAGCCATGCAGTATCTACCATCCCTCATGATCTTCCCTCATGATCTTCTACAATGTGATCTTGCCACTTTCCCATCAAGAAGTAGAGTTGATTTCTCCTCCCCGTGAATTTAGGTGGGCTTGACTCCTTCAATCAAGAGAGGATAGAAGTAATGCTATGTGAATTCTGAGGCTGGAAATGCAGCCTCTGCTTTGTGTCCTGGAACACTCATACTTGGAGCTTTTGAAGTCTGACTACCCTGAGACCACCATGATTTGAGAACATTACACCACATAGAGAAGCCCTATGCAGGCACCCCAGTTGGTAGTCCTAGTCTTCAAGTCATTCCACCCCAAGTGTCACGCATATGAGTAAAGAAACCTCAAGATGATTCTAGCCCCCAAATGTCAAGCTACTACAATCTTCAAATCTCCCCAGTTGTGGTCTGGACATCATGGAGCAGAGACAAGCCATCCTTGGAGCACCCAGTCAAAATTCGTGACCCACAGATTCTAGCAATCTAATAAAATGGTTGTTGCTTTAAGCAACTAAGATTTAGAGTAGTTTGTCAAACAATAAAACCAGAACACTGACTTTGTGTATCCCACATTCTATGAAGACAGACAGGCATGAAGCAATATAAGTAAATACATAAAATGAAGAGAAATGGGTAGTGCAGAGGAGACAAGAATTTAGATAGGAGAATGTGCTGGTTATTTACTCACTGTCTGTCAGCACTAAGTCCACTTTCTATAATCAGTGATACAAATTATTCCCAGTTGGCATCCTTTTAGGTCCTGTCAATAGGGGATACTAGAAGCCAGAAGGGAGAAGGGATTTTCTTCATTCTACCATCAGCTGTACCCCAGCATTGGCAATTTGCTCCAGGTTCTGGCTTCTTTCAGTATACTCAACCCCGACCTCATCAGGCCCCCTTAAAGATACTGGCATCACAAGGTGCTGCCCCTTCTCAGAAATACATGTATAAAATGCATGGGACTCCTCCACCAAGTTCCTAGGTTCTGGTAAGCCCTGTCTGGTTCTCAGGTTAATCTTATATAGGGACATTATTCATAATTCAAAATAACTGTTTCTATTTCTGATACAAACTATTCATTCATTACACTACTGAAACGTAACTATGAAACTCCTCATATCCATTTTTGGCAAGAAATTTGTTTACACAATTGCCATACCAGAAGTAGAATGCATAGCACCAGGAATCTTTTAACCTACCAGTATAGCCCAATAACCCCACCTAATTTTGAGTATGACCAAACTACAAAATAAAATTGATCTTTTTAAAACTTTTACCAGTGAAATACAGAATTACCTGTACAGATTTGGTTGTTAATGTCCCAAATGTCTGACTCCCAAGGCATCAAATCCAAATCAAAATCAAGATGATCAAAATTGTTTTCCTGTAGGTTTCAAATCAGCAAAAGAATATTAAAAGAATAAAACATACACATCTTAAAATCAAACTGTCAAGGCACAATTTGGCACAAATAATATAACTGCTACTAGCCAACCTAGTAAAAAGAATACTCTAAGTCAGTCTTGTATGAGAATACATCTTGGATAGCCTAGAGATAAAATCAATTCAGTTACTTGAAGCACAGCAGCAACAACCAGGAAAGAGGTAAGGGATTCAGTATTTAAAACATTCAGTTGGCTTCATTCTTTTCTATGAGAATGACCATTACAGGAATCAAAAATGTGTCTTTTATCTTAAGGGAAATCCAGCAAAATACATTTTCCCATTGCCATTAAGAAAAACAAGACAAAGCAAATGCTATTCATAATATAATCTCTATATACAATAGAAATAATATAGATATACCCAAAAGACAGGCAAGAATCATAAAGAGGTAGTTACCACTGAGTAATTTTCTTTCTTTTCTACTGTTCTATACTTCCTAAATTTCTAAAACTTTTATGAATCCAAAAAAAAAAAAAAAAAACACTTTTTAATCCTATAAAATAAAACTACGTTTCTCAAATACATAAAATGAAGAGAAATGGGTAGTGCAGAGGAGACAGGAGCCTTCTTAAAGGCTCCAGTAAGTTCTTTTCATTTAGGTGGTTTTTGTAACTGAAATCTAAGCATATTCTGGGTCATCCAGATAACCACCTTATACTATATACATGAATAAAGAAGTGTCACATAATTTCAGAGCCCTCATGTAAGTCTGAGATCAAGTTAGTACCAAACAGTACTTTTTTAATTAAGTGTCTGGAGTCACAGAGACAAGGAGAGAAGTAAACTTAATACATAAATAATGCAATAAAGTCAAAAGGCAGTAAATATTAACTTAATGTCACAGATGATAAAACAGCAACAATAGAATTGCTTGAGCCCAGGGGTTCAAGATCAGCCTGGGCAACATGGCAAGACCCATCTCTGCCAAAAAAAAATACAAACACTAGCTGGGCATAGTGGCGTGCACCTATGGTCCCAGCTACTCTGGAGGCTGGGGTGGGAAGATGGCTTGAGCCCAAAAGATAGAGGCTGCAGTGAGCCAAGATCATGCCACTGCACTCCAGCCTGGGAGACAGAGCCAGACCCTGTCAAAAAACAAAACAAAAACAACCAAACAAAACAGCAACAATAAAATACACCTCAGGCAAAAAAAAAAAAAAAA
>NW_012105388.1:1470658-1478248 GCF_000951045.1 Mandrillus leucophaeus
ACGCCTGTAATCCTAGCACTTTGGGAGGCCAACGTGAGAGGATCACAAGGTCAGGAGATCGAGACCATCCTGGTTAACACGGTGAAACCCCGTCTCTACTAGAAATACAAAAAATTAGCCGGGCATGGTGGTGGGCACCTGTAGTCCCAGCTACTCAGGAGGCTCAGGCAAGAGAATGGTGTGAACCCAGGAGGTGGAGCTTGCAGTGAGCCAAGATCACGCCACTGCACTCCAGCCTGGGTGAAAGTGCGAGACTCCGTCTTAAAAAAAAAAAAAAATTCAGCAGCCTTATACTTTCAGCAACCAAAAAATCCTTAAACTTTCTTAATCTAAGTAAAGTTACCAATGTTGCTTGCCTGACTGCCAGCAATACTTTTAAATAAGGGCATGACCTACTTCAGGAAACTTCTGACTCAATCTTCAGCCAAATAAGTCAAATACTTTCTACAGCATAAAGATTTTATCTCGTCAGAAATTTAACAGGCCCAGTTTATGCAAAATGAAACATACTGGCGCTTATATACTCTAGCTCTTCAGTGATTTAGCATGGGAAATTCTACTGCCACTTGGAAGAAGAATGACATAAGGGCTCTCAGAGATTCAATCCCTTCATGTCATACTAGAAAAACTAAGGAACTGAAAGACTGAGTGATTTTCATAAAATAATAGAATGTTAGTTGTAAAATCAGGAATATATTTCCCTTAATCTTTCCAATTGAGCACAGTTTCTTGACACAGTTTAAAAGAAACATTTTCTTTTAGGATTCTAGATGTTACGAAATATGAGTATCAGTTGCTTATTCAAATAGTCAATATTAAAAGGCAATTTAATCAACGGGCCACATTCTAAAGTATTCCATGGAGAAATGAAACCATTAAAATCCATGTACTGAGTTTTTAAAATATATCATGTGCTTCATTCTCTTCTGTCGATTCATGGTAAAACAACTGCTAAATCATTGTTTAAGAAATATCTGAAATTCACTAAGCAATCTTTACATACTTTGTACTTAAGTTAATAAGAGCTTAAAATGAAGTGATATTCAACCGGATTGATAAATTACTCTGCTCACTTGAATTAATTCTTAAGTGAAATAGCACCTCATCCATTAAAGAATAAGACAAAATCAAAATTCTATACGGCAAAGAGCTTTATATGTACTAATCAAGAAAAGAAAATCTAAGATACTCTTGGGGACTCAGAGTGTTATAATAGTTTTTACACAGACCTCCAACCAAAGGTAAGGATATACCTACTTTTCAGAGCTTTCTACATAAATATACAACTTTTAAAAAGGAAGTTGGTAAATTCTGCTTGACTTACCAACTTAGTCAAGCAGAACTTACCAACTTCCTTTTTAAAAGCAAAGAATCTGTAAAAACCAAGAAGTAGGCAGGTTAGCAACTTTTCCAAAGTCACCTGCCAATTCCCTTATGTAGCAAACTATCTGTAAAAACCAAGTAGGCAGATTAGTGACTTTTCCAAAGTCACCCACCCCTAGGGCCAAAGGTGGGCCTAGAATACAAGTCTCACACCAAGACCAATGCAATTTCTACTGTCTTACATTTACTGACTACAAAATGGCTATTAACTTTCATACTTAATGGTAGAAGCTATTTACCCATTAAGTATGTAGCTTAAATTGTTAGCCTGAACCTGCTGTCCTGAAACTTTCTTGCAATAATTAGGGTTAAAGACTAAATATCACATTATTCAATCTTAGTAAATACTTACACACGTCTCATTTGCTGCTTCCAATTGCAGCTCATCAGTGTCTGTGAAATAACCGAGTTCAGCAAACAGGCCAGAATCTTTGGACAAAGGAAAAGAATAGAAATGAACTATCAATTCAATTATTTGACAAAGAAACAAGTACTGTATCCCTATGTCGCCTCTATTAAGGTTTCTCATTAGCCACTACTATTATTGATAAACTCCAGGAATTTGAATAAGTAATTCAAAGCTCATTTCTAATTTATGTGTTGTTTTCTGCATAATTTTTATCTTGTGAACTGAATTCTTACACCAAGGATCAAAAAAGGTTTTATGTCATATGTCATGTAAGACTAATTGGTAGTGGCTTTATGGAACATTACTAACAAGAATTCTGATGCTACATCTGGGTTCAGCATGAAAAGTTAATGTGGTTCATAAGTAATAGGAGACGACTGTGGAAAGCAGACATGGTTCATGAGCAATAGGAGAGGGCTGTGGAAAGTATATATGCACTGCGTATTTGTCATCCATGCCTTAAGCTAAGGGCACAACCAATTTTCTATCTAGACAATAAAGGAGGCCGGGCGCGGTGGCTCAAGCCTGTAATCCTAGCACTTTGGGAGGCCGAGACGGGCGGATCACGAGGTCAGGAGATCGAGACCATCCTGGCTAACACGGTGAAACCCCGTCTCTACTGAAAAATACAAAAAAAACTAGCTGGGCGAGGGGGCGGGCGCCTGTAGTCCCAGCTACTCGGGAGGCTGAGGCAGGAGAATGGCGTAAACCCGGGAGGCGGAGCTTGCAGTGAGCCGAGATCCGGCCACTGCACTCCAGCCTGGGCGACAGAGCGAGACTCCGTCTCAAAAAAAAAAAAAAAAAAAAAGACAATAAAGGATTCACTCATCTAAACCATCAAATTCATTTCAGCAAATCTAACTATATTCCAATTTCCTAATGAGGTTTCATTATAAACCAAGAAATATGTGGATACAGAAAACATTCTTCAATACACTATACTGAAAACTTTTTGTAGAGAAAGCTCAAGGTGTTGACCAAGGCCAAGAAGGCTGCTTACCATAGAATCTATGAAGTTCCTATTTTCTCTGACACTTTCAAAACTTTAAGCACTCTGAAAAGTTTTTCAAAACTAGGTCTTCCTTTGTATTCTCTACCTATTTTATGCCACTGAAACTGATCTGATGATTTCCTCAGTGCACAAGTGTAGGAACTACACTGTCAGTCAGTTATTAACTTGACCAATTACAGTAACATTTCACCATCCTAAGACCAAATAGTATTTAGCAAAAAAATGTATACATAGTAATAACAAAAGGTTACTCACATGACTCTCAGAAAAGACTACTCAGGTGCAGAGCCAATAAACATGCAAGCAGAGTACTGTGGCTTATATATAGGCTGAAACTCCTTTAAAGAGTTCTCTGGCTCTCTCATTTCTTTCTTCCCATTCGTTCTGAACCTGCTCCAATCAAGCTCACCCTTCCACATACACATATTATTAATGTCCCCAGTGACTTCCATATTGCTAAATTCAGTGGTAAACTCATAGTCCTCATCTTACTTGACCTATCAACAGCATTAACATAGTTGATCCTTTCATTTTAACTGAAGGATTTTCTTCACTTGACTTCCAAAATATCACACTTACCTGGTTTTCCTCCCACCTCACTGGTTGACCTCACCTTGCTGGTTCTTCCTCATCTCCCTAACACGAAATTGTCCCTGGGCTCAGCATAAACGTTTCCATCTATCTTACTTCCTTGGTAATCTCAGCTGAGCTCATGGCTTTAAATAAAATCTATATGCCAAGGATTTCCAAATATACATCTCCAACCCACACTTCATGATGCATGTACAGTGAGTACTGACATCTCCTCTTACATGTTTAAAAGGCACGTCAAACCTAACATATCCAAAATGAGCTCCTCATCAACCCCACCAAACCTCATACTGCTTTGTCCTCATCTCAGTTAATGCTTACCAGTTGCTCAGGCCAAAAACCTTGGGATCATCATTACTTCATTATCTACTTCTCTTTCTCACTCTCCATATTCAATCTACCAGAAAATTCTGTCAGCTCTGTCCTCAAAATATATATCTGCAATGTGACTTTCTACCTTTCCTCCTATTCTTCCTTCCCTTCCCAACCTTCTTTTTCTTCCCTACCCCTCCCAACACAGAGACATCAGCTTCCGAGGAAGCAGGGCAACAAAGGTGATGGGGTTTTGTGCACAGTCATCTCCAGCAATGTGCCCCATATCCAAGGAAACAGGATGGTGTGGGAGAGACTATTGCCCAGCGAAGGTGCCAGCATGCCCCAGCCCAGTGGGAGGGGGAATGGAGTAGCAGATGGAAAAGGCAGCCTGAGTGGTTAGGAGAGTGGTCATACTGAACAAATATGTTAGGTGATTGTGCAAATGGTTGAATATATCTAAAATAATTAGAATGTTCTGGTTTCTCTTCAGAATGAATAAATCTTTTGCCTTTTACTAAAATAATTGGAGTTAGATTTCTCACAGTTGGAGAAAGGATTTAAAAGCATGGAGAGAGGCCAGATGCGGTGGCTCACACCTGTAATCCCAGCACTTTGGGAGGCTGAGGCAGGCAGATCACAAGGTCAGGAGATCAAGACCATCCTGGCTAACACAGTGAAACCCCATCTCTACTAAAAACTACAAAAAATTAGCCGGGCGTGGTGGCGGGTGCCTGTAGTCCCAGCTACTCAGGAGGCTGAGGCAGAAGAATGGTGTGAACCTGGGAGGCGGAGCTTGCAGTGAGCTGAGATTGCACCACTGTAATCCAGCCTGGGTGACAGAGTCAGACTCCATCTCAAAAAAAAAAAAGAGCATGGAAAGAGTCGGGAGACTAAAAGAATCCTAAGATGCTGGATTAGAACTAGAAGTATTAGTAAATAAACTCATTTAAAATATAACACATACAGATAGCTATAGAAATATATATATGTACACACATATACCGATGTTTGTATTATACATATATACATATATACACACACATATACATATATACATGTATATATATATTTCCTAGTTCTGTCTGCTAAGAGGTCCTAGAAGCAATGACATCCGAGTAGCAATGAAAATACTAGGTGAGCAGATCTTGGATACTAAATACCATCTTCCACCAAACAGAAGTCCACTAAGGGGTTCCTTGGAGAAACAACCAATTAAAGGGTTGCAGCAGGGAAAGTGCCAAAATAAGCCTGGAAATCTTGCTGTGCCAGAAATTCTCAGCAAATGATAGGAACATGTCAAAAAGAACAAAGGCCCCAATATGAAAGAATTCTCAGTGGTCAAATCTGGGAAAATCTAAGAATCAGAATAAAATGAGAGTAGTGGTTTACCAACCACCAAATAAAAAAGAAATCAATAAGTTCACCACAGAAGGAAGGAAGGAAGGAAGGAAGGAAGGAAGGAAGGAAGGAAGGAAGGAAGGAAGGAAGGAAGGAAGGAAGGAAGGAATTCTTATAGTACAATGTCAATTAACGATGATAGAATGATAGAATGATAGAGTTAGATAGTTACCATTTGGCAACCATTAGAGTGGTAACTGATATAGAGTGGGGTTATTAATGAGGCTAGGGCTCATGGTTAGAGGTTTAATAAGAAAAGGATATTGGTGTCATGTCAGATTATCTCCCCCAAAATAGCAATAAAATACAAAATGGGAAGCAGTAGCTTTACAGTGGTGAAACCTGGAAGATAACAACTTGACCAAGTGATCATGTGAATATATCACAGGATGATATGATGGCATAGGAACATCACATAGTATTTACACTACAATGTATACCCTCATTTTATTCTGATGCTCAAATTTTCCCAGATTTGACCACTGGGAGTTCATTCATATTGGGGCCTTTGTTCTTTTTAACATGTTCATTTGCTGAGAATTTCTGGCACAAGATCTTCTGGGCTGATTTTGCACTTTCCCTGCAATTTCCCAGCCCTAGAATTGGTCATTTCTCCAAGGAACCCCATAGTGGTTTAGGATCAGCTTGTAGAATAAAAGACTTGTACTCTTTAAGACTGTCAAGGACATTAGAGACAGGAAAAGACTAAAGAACTGTTTCAGATTAAAGGACACTGATGAGACATAAGAAGTAAAAGCAATGAATGTTTGCAAGTAAAATCCTAGACTAGAAAAACAAATCATTATTGAAACAGATGGCAAACTTTGAATGGTGTCTTTGAATTGAATGATAGCGTTGTATCAATGTTTATCTCCTGACTGGAAGAAATATAGGGTAGTAATACAGGAATGTGGCCTTGTTTTGGGGGGTAGAAGGATAGAGAATATACACTATAGTATTTAAAGGTGATGGGTCAACACATCTCTCTCTCTTGAAAGGCAGAAAGAGAGAAATAGAGTAAATGCGGCAAAATTTAACAACTGAGGAATCTGGTAAAGGGCATGCAAGAGTTCTTTGCACTGTTCTTACAACTTTTCTATAGGTTTCAAACTATTTCAAAATTTTCAAATGTATGTATATATACATGTGTATATGCGTGTGTGTGTGTACATATCCATAATTCAACTATTTCTCATTACTCCACTGCTACTATTGTAACTCATGGGGATTGCTATAGTAGCTTCCAAAATGTCTCCCTACTTCTGCCCTTGCCCCCCTTTCAGTCTATTTCCAACAGAGCTGCTAAAGTGAGCCTATAAAAACAAAGGATGGTTTTTTTTTTTCTTTTTTTTTTTTGAGACGGAGTCTCGCTGTGCCGCCCAGGCTGGAGTACAGTGGCGATCTCGGCTCACTGCAAGCTCCGCCTCCCGGGTTCACGCCATTTTCCCGCCCCAGCCTCCGAGTAGCTGGGACTACAGGCGCCCGCCACCGTGCCCGGCTAGTTTTTTTGTATTTTTAGTAGAGACGAGGTTTCACCATGTTAGCCAGGATAGTCTTGATCTCCTGACCTCGTGATCCACCTGCCTCGGCCTCCCAAAGTGCTGGGATTACAGGCTTGAGCCACCGCGCCCGGCAACAAAGGATGTTATTGGGACTCAGGATTCTCATAGTGGCAGAAGAGAAATACAAGCATATAGTGCGAGAAGGTGAAAAAGAACCCTGCGATGTTACCTTTGAAGTGTAAATATATTAAAATGAATTGATGCTTTTTAAAAATAAATATTTCCTCATTCTTAGGAAATACATGGTGAAGTGTTTAGGAGTTTCATATTACCTGCAGCCCGCTTTAAGATGTGAAAGAGGAGGAAAGTGTGGGTAATATTAAGAGATAAAGTGAATGTGGCAGGATATTAACAGTTGGTAAATCTAGATAAGGAAAATGCAGGTTTATCAATGTACTTATCTTTCGACTTTTCTGTGGTTAAAAAAATAACTGAAGGTGGGTTGATAAATATACAAGTATATTTATAGAACATTCTGAAAGAATCCATGAGAAACTGTTAGCATTAGTTACCCCGAAGTATCTCTAAAACCTATTGCCTATTTCTATATCCTTTGCACTAGTCCCACACTACTAGATTTCCCTCAACAGTAGTAAACGATGGTAGTTATTATTTTTAGTGTACTCAGCAAGCTTTCCCACCTCACCTCCATCTTGCCCATTTATTTATTCATTTACTCTTTGTAAGTTTAACAAGATGAGACACAGTCACTGGGTTTAGCAATGTGGAAAACAGTAGAGCCCTTAAAAACAGCAGTTTCAGGCCAGGCATGATGGCTCATGCCTGTAATCCCAGCACTTTGGGAGGCCGAGGCGGGTAGATCACCTGAGGTCGGGAGTTTGAGACCAGCCTGACCAGCATGGTGAAACCCCGTCTCTACTAAAAATACAAAATTTAGTAGCTCACGCCTGTAATCCCAG
>NW_012105388.1:1478513-1480950 GCF_000951045.1 Mandrillus leucophaeus
CATGGTGGCAGGCACCTGTAATCCCCCAGCTACTGGGGAAGCTGAGGCAGCAGAATCGCTTGAATCCGGGAGGCGGAGGTTGCAGTGAGCCAAGATCGTGCCACTGCACTCTAGCCTGGGCAACAGAGCAAGACTCAAAAAAAAAATAATTTAAAAAAAAAAAATTTTTTTTTAAACAGCAGTTTCTGTGGAGCAGTGGCACCTGACTGGACTGGGTTCAAGTGACAATGAGAAATAAAAAACTAGAGACAGCAGTGAACATGGAGATTTTTTAAAAGGAATTCTGCCGTAACATACAGTAGAGAAATGCAGTAACAGCAAGAGAGGAAGTAACATTGAAGAGAGTTTTGAGTTTGTTGGTTTTGTTTTGTTTTTTTTTTACACTAGAGTACTATCTAGATATAGAAACAGTACTTCTAGGAGAAATGACATGTTCATTTACTGACAGATGATCTAGTAGAGAGGGGAAATGCTGACGCAGGAAATAGGAGGAAGAATAGCTTGAGCAATATTCTTGAAGAAAAGAGGAAGGATCTAAAGCACATATGGAAGGAGTGGCTCTAGCTAGGAGCAAGAAGCCACTCACTCTCAGCAACAAAAGAGAAAGCAAACATGTTGGTAGGTGGGTAAATGAGGTAGTGGGAGGCTGTAGAAGCTCTCTTCTGATTCAAAGGATGGGAGAGATGTGGGAGGTTTGAAGATAGAAGAAACTTTATAATGCAATCATCAGAGTGGGACAGTAAAAGGACCAGGGAAATATGATTGGTCTGGCAACACTTAAAGTGAGACCAGTCAGGATAGTTGAAGTGTTTTTTTCAGCCACATTCGGCTATAGTAAGGCAGGCGTGAAGTGGGCAAAACTGAATTTAACTAATAGGTTTATCCAAGAGAAACCCACAAGACAAGAGACAGACAAAGATATGAAAGGTGAAAGGAAGGAAATGGTGACAATGATTGTTCATGGTATTTAAACTGGGTAAGGGGGACGTGATGAACTGAAGGGAATGAGAGACACTGGAAACATGGCAAAATCTCAGAAGGACTGAACAACTATTGAAACTGGAATACTAAAGGGAGTAAGCTGGTAAAACAGGTGAAGGTAGAGCAGGATGTTTGAAAGTGAGATGTTATTGGTAGTGACAAGACTTAGGCTTATGATCAGGAAAGCAAATGGTCGAGACTGGGTAAAAGGTGCAATCAGTGATAAAGACAAGGTCCAGAAAATAAGAGGTCAGTGTATCTGAAGGATCTTCTCTAAGGATACTGAAATCATCCAAGAATCATGATGCAAGTAATGGTGAAGAAAGTAACAGTAAGCTAGAGGCAAAATTTTTTCAAAAAGTCAAGGAGAAGCCAGGCATGGTGGCATTTGTCTGTAGTCCCAGCTACTTGGGAGGCTGAGGCAGGAGGATCCCTTGACCCCAGGAGTCTGAAGATGCAGTGAGCTGTGATTGCTCCACCGCATATTCCAGCTCCAACCCAGGCAAAAGAATAAGACCCCATCTCTAAAAGAAAAAAAAAAAGTGAAAGAGAGTGATCCAGGAATCAGGAGAGGTAGAGGATGGGATATTGTGACAAAATGAGATTTAAACTTAGATATTTTTAGGGAGGAGGAAAGGAGAATAGTAGTGAAGGACAATGGAGACACCTATCCCACCATCAGAGGCCCTATGGTGAAAAGGTTTTGAGAATAAAATTAGCAACCATTCACCGGGGCATTAAGGGAAGCTGTGTCATCCGGGAGCACCAGATTTTGGTTTAGTGCTAGAAAGCCAAGAGAACCTTCATAGAAGAGACTGAAGACATAAAAGAAACCACAGTGGCAGACGGAAGCTTATCATCTTGATACACATATCTTAAGTACAGCTGACAGAAGGAAAAAGGAGAAAGAAGAAAGGAGGAGTAGGAGGGAAGAAAGAAGAAAGCAGAAAAAGTATCTTTTGCACAAATTCAAGCAAGAGTAAAAGAGAAGAGAGAAGGAGAGAGGAGGGTAAAACATACAGATGGCAAATAAGCATATGAAAAGATGCTCAACATCATATGTCATCAGGAAACTGCAAATTAAAACAAGATACCACTACACACCTATTAGAATGACTAAAATCCAAAATACTGGCAACACCAAATGTTAGCAAGGATGTGGAGCATCAGAAATGCTCATTCACTGCTAGTGGGAATGCAAAATCATATAGCCACTTTGGAAGACAGTTTGGCAATTTCTTACAAAACAAACAAAAAACATGTTCTTACCATACAATCCAGCAGTTGTACTCCTTGATATTTACCCAAACAATTTGAAAATGCATGTCCACACAAAAACCTGCACACAAATGTTTTCAGCAGTTTTATATGTAATTGCCAAAAGTTGGAAGCAACCAGGATGTGCTTCAATAGGCAAGTAGATAAGCAAACTGTGAATTTATGGACTAAACTGTGT
>NW_012105388.1:1481026-1490651 GCF_000951045.1 Mandrillus leucophaeus
CTCTGTCGCCCAGGCTGGAGTGCAGTGACGCGATCTCAGCTCACTGCAAGCTCCCCCTCCTGGGTTTACGCCATTCTCCTGCCTCAGCCTCCCGAGTAGCTGGGACTACAGGCACCCGCCACCTCGCCCGGCTAGTTTTTTGTATTTTCAGTGGAGGCTGGGTTTCACTGTGTTGGCCAGGCTGGTCTCGATCTTCTGACCTCGTGATCCGCCCGTCTTGGCCTCCCAAAGTGCTGGGATTACAGGCTTGAGCCACCGCGCCCGGCCTCTAAAATTCTTATGTTGAAGCCCTAACCCCAAATACGACTATAGAGAGAGATACAGTCTTTAGGAGGTAATTAAGGTTAAATGAGGTCATAAAAGTGGGGCGCTAATCTGATAGGACTGTGGCCTTATAAGAAGAAGAAGATTCTCTCTCTCAATGCCATGTAGGGACATAAGAAGGCAGCCATGTGCAAGCCAGGAAGAGGGCCCTAACCAGAACCTGAACATGGTGCCATCTTGATCTTGAACTCAAACCTCCAGAACTGTGAGAAAATAAATTTCTGTTGCTTAAACCACTCAGTGTGTGGTGTTGTCTTATGGCAGCCTAGGCAGACTAATAGGCTATGGAACATCCGTACAATATAATACTATTTAGTGCTAAGAAGAAATGAGCTATCAAGCCATGAAAAGACATGGAGAGACCTTAAGTGCATATTGCTAAGTGAAAGAAGCCAATTCAAAAATGCTACATACTGTATGATTCCAACTATATGACATTCTGAAAAAGGCAAAACTATGGAGACAGTGAAAATATCAGTGGTTACCTGACCAGAGACAGGGAAAAGGAGTGAGGAAAAAATAGGTAGAGCACAGGGCTTTTTTAGGGCAGTGAAACTATTCTGTATGATACTGTAATTATGGACACATGTCATTAGACATTTGTCAAAACCCATAGAACAGGTTGGGAACCAGGCCACGCAGCAGGAGGTGAGCAGCAGGTGGGTGAGTGAGTGAAGCTTCATCTGGATTTACAGCCATTCCCCATCACTTGCATTACCACCTGAACTCCACGACCTATCAGATCAGCAGCAGCATTAGATTCTCATAGGAGTGCGAACCCTATTGTGAACTGCACATGGGGGATCTAGATTGCACGTTCCTTATGAGAATCTAATGCCTGATGATCTAATCACTGTCTCCCATCGCCCCCAGATGAGACTGTCTAGTTGCAGGAAAACAAGCTCAGGGGTCCCACTAATTCTATATTATGTTGAGTTGTATAATTATTTCATTATATATTACAGTGTAATAACAATACAAATAAAGTGCACAGTAAATGTAATGCACTTGAATCATCCCGAAAACATCTCCTGTGCCTCCCCGTCCCCACCCCCTGTGGAAAAATTGTCTTTCATGAAACCAGTCCCTGGTGCCAAAAGGCGGGGGACCCCTGCCATAGAATGTACAACAGAGTGAACTTTAAACTATGGGCTTATAATAATAAGTTCATAATAATGTATCAATACTGGCTTATCAGTTGCAACCAATGTACCACACTAATGCAAAATGTTACCAATAGGGGAAGCTGGGGATTGAGGGGAAGTACATGGAACTCTTTGTACTATATGCTCAATTATTGTGTAAATCTATAATTATACTAAAAAAGTAGGCCTATTATTTAAAATAATTATGTGAAATTCAAATTTCAGTGTCTATAAAGCTTTATAGAAACACAGCCATGCTCACTTGTTTATGTTGTCTCTGGCTGCTTCTGCACTATCACAGCAGACTCGAGTAGTTGCAACAGTGACCATGTAATCACAAAGTCTAAAATATTTACCATCTGGACCTTTACAGAAAATGTTTGAAGACCCTTGTTCTAAATTTCATTACCTAAGTTAAAAAGAAAAAGGAAAGCACATCCCTCACAGGCTCTTCTGAGTTAATCACTTTATTTAAATTGTTTAGAGTTGTTAAAATCACGAGACATACTAACTACATAATCTGATTTTAAAATTTTAACTAGATAGTATCTAATATTAAAAAAAAAAAATTCAAGGCTAGGCACGGTGGCTTGAGCCTGTAATCCCAGCACCTGGGAAGTTGAGGCAGGATGACTGCTTGAGGCCAGTTGGAGACCAGCCTGGGCAACACAGCAAGGCCCTTGTCTCTACCAAAAAGTCAAAAATTAAGAATTAACCAGGCATGGCGGTGGCGTGCACCTGTAGTGCTAGCGACTCAGGAGGCTGAGATGCAAGGATCACTTGAGCCCAGGAGTTTCAGGTCACAGTAAACTATGATTGCATCACTGCACTCCAGCCCGGGCGACAGAGCGAGACCCTGTCTCTAAAAGAAAAAAAAAAAAAAAACAAGTAAATCAGTGAAGTACTTGAACATCCAAACAGCATCCAAAACAGCAACTGTCACAGAATGAAACACTAGCAGACAATAGTGTTTCACTCTATTGCTAACAAAATCTATCCTACTTACTGAACACTTAAGGAATTAAAGTGTTCAAAGAAGAGAAGACTGTTAACAGTTTGAAAAGGGAAACCTGGAAAACAATGGAAATGGGCACATTCAGGGAGGGGCAGGATACCTGATAGAAGTGAGTCAGTGAACTGACTACAAAGAATAGAATGCTCTGTTAGAGGACATTAAGTCAAGTGATCAGATAAGTCAGGAAAATGCAGCCTGGGTATCAGAAGACAACATAAAATAATGCCATGAGGAAGTGTCCCATAGTTATAGTTTAAGAAATGTTGCTGGCCAGGCACAGTGGCTCACACCTGTAATCCCAGCACTTTGGGAGGCCGAGGTGGGCGGATCACCTGAGGTGGGGAGTTCCAGACCAGCCTGACCAACATGGAGAAACCCCGTCTCTACTAAAAATACAAAATTAACTGGGCTTGGTGGTGCATGCCTGTAATCCCAGTTACTCGGGAGGCTGAGGCAGGAGAATCGCTTGAACCCGGGAGGTGGAGGTTGCGGTGAGCCGAGATCGTGCCATTACACTCCAGCCTGGGCAACAAAAGCAAAACTCCATCTCAAAAGGAAAAAGAAAAGTTATGAAAATATAACAGCTGACTAGCTGACAAAAACAAATCATAACTACCCAATATATTCAAGTAGTCTTATTAATAACCAGGGATCTTAGGAAGAATAAACTCTGCAGACACGAGTTAGGAAAGCATTATAGAATAGATACTAGAGGTACAGACTTTGGAAGTCGAAAAACCCGGTCTGATCCTTCTTCTGCCATTAACTAGCTTCAAGAATCTGAGCACAAATTCTGTTAGCCTCAGTTTCCTCATCTCTAAAATAAACAGTACCTCATTGGACTGTTGGTAGGATTAAACAAAATACTGCATGTCGAGAGTTTAGCAGGGTGCCTGACACAAAGAAAGTGCTAAATAAATGGTTACTGTTACTAATGTACTTGGCTTAGGAAAATGGGAATAGAAGTCTTAAGTTTTCCAGCAACTCTTAGAAAATCTACCCAAGGATTGAAATAAATCTCCAATAGAATATAGTTTTAGAGAACATCTGCCCTTGAAAAAATTAAATGACTTTGTTCAATAAATAGTTGAGATTCCTTCCACTCATGCTATTGAGAATGCTGATCCAAGGGAGAAAGATAAACTGGGTTCCCCTCAATTCCGAGGCTGATGAGTGGTGTAGGCTCACTATGGGGCCCATTTGGGAACCTACACAATCCCAAATTCATATTGGAACCTAAGAACAATATTACTATTATATCTTGCAATCAAGAGGAGAATAAAAGTCTCCCCTAAATACTTAGATAACAAAGCTTCTCCATTCTCATTTCCACCTCATTCCATTCCACTCTTCCTAACTACCAAAACCAAACAAAATATCCATTAGCAAGAAAATTAAGAGCTGTATCTGGAAAGCAGTCAGGATTCTACCATGAGTATTAGGTCTAGCTAAGCAGGGACCCGAGGTCAGGTGCTTGGGTGTTTTGCTTTTCCGCCAAGATGGACATCAGGCTTAAACCAATAGTAAAAGCTGTAAGATTAGGATTTCTTGTATATGACCACATTCTCTCATGCACATCAAGCACACAAAAACCCACTCCATTGTGCTCACCGCCCACATTTCACACTCAGGAAATAGCTTGCAGCCTTTTTGGCGGTCCCAGCCATCTTGCCCTAAACCTCCTAACGACGTCCAGTGTTAGCCACACAAAAAGATGATCCAGTACTTCCCCAACGGGAACAGTGAAAAACGATAGTTAACTCCAGTTAGACAATATTCTACTCTCCCTGTGGCCAGGACAGAAGCCGAACGATCCTCCCAGACTCTCACAGGGGCACGAACGAGAGTGACGAGTGGCCTCACTAACCAGGCAGGGTTGGTCCACACCTGTCACCACGACTGGGCGGAAGTAGGGAGGAAGAAACCTGTAGATGCGAAGCCGAGCCAACCTGGTGCATTATCAGATCCCACTCACCCCAATCTTCATCCAGCCTGTGAGAGAGTCCCGGACTAAAAGATGACTCCATCGTGCCGGCAACACCTCCCGACTCCCCCATATCACAAGTTCCTCTTCCCTGGAACTCCGTGATTAATATCTGGGACGGCGGCGGCAGGCGGACAAAATACTCCGTAACGCTGACGAGACGGTGGCCGAGTAAAGACAAACTGCTTCTGCCGCACGAGGGAATTAGTACACAGAAGTACGTCAGAGACTAAGCAAATTTAAACAGACCTCTGAGTAAATATTTCCCTTTTGGAGTTTTCAGGACTTTCTGTCCCACTGTTTTATGGGGGAGGCGGGGTAGGACACGCAGACATCGCTTCGACTGAACAAAATTTATCAACATTGCAAATAAAAAGTAAAGCCCCTTTCTGAACATTCTGGCTTATTCCTTGATTATCCTTCTTAATACCACAGCGTGGCTATCTCAGAACAAAATTAGAGACTAATAGTAAATTTAGTTTAATTTTTACAAATAATTCTCTATTAGTGTAAAAATTCTTCATATACGCATGTATGAAAGAAAAACACTACTATTTTTCCACATTCGTGGAAACTGCTTAACTGACACAGTATCCGAGGTAAGTGGTACTATAAAACATACTTCTAGAAAGCCTACTTTTATTTAAATAAATTGAAACAAAGCAAATATAAAAGATAACCCCCCCAAATTTATCTCCTAAAGATAAGTTTCTAAAGCATAGTATTTAGTCAAAGTCCAAGCGATACTCCCCTAAGACCTACAGTAATCGAAGTTCCCAATATCTGTATTACTAAAACATTCGGGGTTTATTGAAAGGAAATTCACACACATCACGAATTCCAACTGAAAATATGAACTGAGTTTGATAAAGCAGTTTCAAGAACGCTACTTAAGAGAATTTCTTTTTCATCCATTTTAAATTTCAGCGGCCAGTGAATATTTAAAATACTGTAACATAAGAACACGTATGCCTCTAGGACCACGTGGAATCTTTCCCATGGGTGGTAAGCAAAACAAATGTGCTTCCCGGAACCCTCCAAACTGCTCTTGGCTGTATATTACTACAGATTACATAATGCAGGAGCGTTCCGGGAGGCAAGCTCAGAAAAAGACCATGAAATCCCCTTACTTCAGATGTGACTACTTTTGTCATCAGAAAACTAGCAAGTTTTCATTAAGGTGAAATGTATAACAGTTTTATTCTCACCCAATTACAAATTCAAAAATTGCCATAAAAACTAAAATAAGACCAGGCGCGGTGGCTCACTCCTGTAATCCCAGGACTTTGGAAAGCAGAGGCGGGCGGATCACGAGGTTAGGAGTTCGAGACCAGCCTGGCCAGCATAGTGAAACCCACTCTCCACTGAAAATACAAAAAATTAGCCGGGTGTGGTGGCGGGCGCCTGTAATCCCAGCTACTCGGAGGCTGAGGCAGGAAAATCGCCTGAACCCGGGAGGCAGAGGTTGCAGCGAGCCAAGATCGCGCCACTGCACCCCAGCCCGGTCGACATTGCGAGACTCCGTCTCAAAAAAAAAAATTAATAAATAAACTAAAATAAAATCAGCAAGTCTTCTGTATCCTACTAGACACCTTAGTCTTTTAAGAAAATCACCATGACAAATCGCCAATTTTTTTAATTTCCAAAAGATTTTATTTTTTATTCAAAAAGTGCAGGTAGCCGGGCGCGGTGACTCAAACCTGTAATCCCAGCACTTTGGGAGGCCGAGACGGGCGGATCACGAGGTCAGGAGATCCAGACCATACTGGCTAACACGGTGAAACCCCGTCTCCACTAAAAAATACAAAAAACTAGCCGGGCGCGGTGGCAGGCGCCTGTAGTCCCAGTTACTCGGGAGGCTGAGGCAGGAGAATGGCGTGAACCCGGGAGACGGAGCTTGCAGTGAGCTGAGATCTGGCCACTGCACTCTCGCCCGGGCGACAGAGCAAGACTCCGTCTCAAAAAGAAAAAAAAAAAAAAGTGCAAGTAATTATGAAACAAATATTTTTGGCCTATCACTGAGAATTTTAAAATTTAACATTTTTCATTTTTGTCCTAGATTTTTCATAAGAAATTAAATATGACAGAATTCAATTCCTCTTTCCTCCCTGCTTCATTTTCCTCTCTTGGCATAGGCCACTTCTACCATGAATTTTATGGGTATAAAATTCTATTTTATAAAAATAAAAGTGTAATTCTAGTCCACTTTTATTTTTACTTTTACGATGCTTAAACATGTTTATAGACACATACATTTAGTGTCATTTGTTTTTTTACGTATGTAAACTTATACTCTAATGTTCTCCAAATCATTTTTCTTATTGGACATTACTTTTTAAGGATCTACCCATGGTATTTCCTTGAATAAATACATATATCACAATTTATTTTTCCATTTCCCTAAGCATGGACAAAATTTGGGTTGTTTCAATTGTTTACATAAAATATATCCTTGTATGGCTCTCCTTGTGCATATATGCAAGAATCTCAACCTCTCTCTCTCTCCCTCCTTTTTTTTTTTTTGAGACGGGTTCACTTTTTCCCCTAGGCTGGATTGCAGTGGCGCCATCTCAGCTCACGGCAGCTTGACCTCCCAGGTTTAAATGATCCTCCTGCCTCTCCCCCAAATAGCTGAGACTATGGGAACCCACCACCACATGCGGCTAATTTTTGTATTTTTTGTAGAGACAGGATTTCGCCATGTTGCCCAGGCTGGTCTCAAAACTCCTGAGTTCAAGCAGTCCGCCTGCCTCTGCCTCCCAAAATGTTGAGATTACAGGCGTGAGCCACCACACCCAGCCTCAAGAATGTCTTTAATAATGTATGTACTATTTTATCGGTTTACACCCTCGCTAGCATTGATGAGTTCTCTTTGCTCCACATTCACTTCAACACAAGATATGGTCAGACTTTTATCATTTTTACCACTGTGAAAATTGCAATTTATATTTCCCTAACAAAGTGGTGCATTCTTCCAAACTTATGAAACCTTATTTCCTCTTCTGTGAACTGTCCACTCTTACCTTTTATAAAGTTTGCTACGGAGTTTTCTTTCACAAATGATGTGTACGTCATTAGATAGCCTGCTCTATTCACTGACTGTATAAACTAAAAATAAACTCCTAAGTCCCCCACCACCAGAATAGGCCCCCTTGTGGCCAAGGGGATCCTAGAAAACCTTAAAACTGAGTTTTAGACCACGGTGGAACAGGTTAGACACACCTTGTTATACTCCCTCTCTTTTGTGATTTAGACACAACTGGCCAGCATTAATGTTAAAACAGAGATGATAAGACTGACAGAACAGACTCTGGCAATAAGATGCCAAATTATAAACAAGACCTAAAGCCATTCCAGGCAAGGCTTTAGTCCCACACCCTTATACTTAAAGAATAAACTGTGTTCTAACTGCCACAAGTTCTTCTCTAGCAGCTAAACAAATACAGGCCTCAAGAGAAACAATATTAAAACAATGTGCAGCTCCACCAGATGCTGACTTACTGATCCCCAGCCCCCGTTCCACCAGCGTAGCTACAGTTTTCACTGGACAACTTTTTGTTGATTTCAGTAACTTTCTCCAGATAAGAACACCACTGGCCATGGACTGGTTCTGGCTGGTTTACAGAGGTTGCATATTTACATGGCTTCATGTCCTGAAAGACCTTTCGATGTATAGGGCTCATTGTAATACATTTAAATATTAAGTCTCTGGTGTGGGTGTGGTGGCTGGGTGTGGTGGCTCACGCCTGTACTTTGGGAGGCCGGGGTGGGCAGATCACGAGGTCAGGAGCTTGAGACCAGCCTGGCCAACATGGGGAAACCCCATCTCTACTAAAAATACAAAAATTAGCCAGGCATGGTGGCGGGTTCCTGTAATCCCAGCTATTCAGGAGGCTGAGGCAGGAGTATCACTTGAAACCAGGAGGTGGAGGTTACAGTGAGCTGAGATCGCACCATTGCAGTCCAGCCTGGGTGACAGAGCAAGACTCTGTCTCAACAACAACAACAACGAAAGAGTTAAGTCTCCATCCCAAAGTGAATATGGGTCATATGTTACATGAGTTTTTTGTTCAATACACATGTGTCAGGACCACTTTCATGAATATCCATAGCTCTTCCTGTAACCTGTTGAAAATGTATGTTTAGCCAGCCTGTTCAGCCTGAAGCTCCTACACTCCAAGCCCTTCTCCTTCAAAGTGCCTGTTTCTGGAGGCACGCTTCCCAGCCTGCAGGATGACAACCTTGCAGGCCATAAAGTCTCCCCTTCTTTTCTAAATTTATTTATCGTGGGGTTTTTTAATGTATACATTTTTTAAAGAGAGAGAGAGAGAGAGAGTCTCGCTTTGTTGCCCAGGTTGGTCTCAAACTCCTAGGCTCAAGCTATCCTTCTGCCTCAGCCTCCCAAAGCACTGGGATTACAGGCGTGAGCCACCGCACCCAGTCCATTGTTGGGTTTCTTTTTAAGTTGACACTTGGTATATATGTTGTAAATACCTTCTCCCAGGTTGACACTTGTCCTCTTTGTTTATGGGGCTTTTGTTCTCTAGATTTTAATTTCAATGTAGTCAAATTTATCAATCTGTTGTTATGATAGCTGACATTTATAGCTTTTTTAAGAAATCCTTCCCTCTCCTGAGGTCATTAAGACTTTTGTTTTTGTTTTCATAGTTTTATAGTTTTGTTTTTCACATCCTTTTTTTTTTCTATTTGGCTATTATTGGGGTATAGCAACACTGTGGATTTTTGTACAGCAATCTTGTACCAAAAACCTTGTTGAATTCTGTTATTCTAATATTTTGTCTGTGCCAGGCACAGTGGTACACACCTGTAATCCCAGCTTCTTGAGAAGCTGAGGCAGGAGGATTGCTTGAACCCAGGCGTTCAAGGCTAGCCTGGGCAATATAGCAAGATTCTGTCTTTTTTTAAAAAAAAAATCATATTATGATAGATGGAAACTAGTATGTGATAAAATGACTTTTGAAAAATTGTCTAAAGTTACTGAGGATTTTTTATTTAGAAGAACATTATGCAAACACCAACCTTTTAAATTGTTTTATTTAATGTTTTAATTTGTAAAATAAACTTTTAGGATGAAAATTTTCAAACATGAGATGATGTAATGAATCCCCGTGTTCCTATCACCCAGCTCAGCTTCAA
>NW_012105388.1:1490806-1492833 GCF_000951045.1 Mandrillus leucophaeus
GGCTGGGGTGCAATGTGTAAGCTTGGCTCCCTGCAACCTGTGCCTCCCAGTTTCAAGTGATTCTTCTGCCTCAGCCTCCCAAGTAGCTGGAATTACAGGTGCCTGCCACCATGCCCGGCTAATTTTTGTATTTTTAATAGAGATGGGGTTTCACCATGCTGGCCAGGCTGGTCTTGAACTCCTGACCTAAGGCAATCCGCCTGCCTCGGCCTCCCAAAGTGCTGGGATTACAGGCGTGAGCCACCTTGCCCAGCCTCCCTGGAATATTTTAAAGCAAATCCAGATATCATATTATTTTGAGACGGAGTTTTGCTCTGTCGCCAGGCTGGAGTGCAGTGGCGTGATCACTGCAACCTCTGCCTCCCTCCCGGGTTCAAGCGATTCTTCTGCCTCAGTTTCCCGAGTAGCTGGGACTACAGGCGTGTGCCACCACACCCAGCTAATTTTTGTATTTTTTTAGTAGAGATGGGGTTTCACCATGTTGGCCAGGATGGTCTTGATCTCTTGACCTCATGATCCATCTGCTTCAGCCTCCCAAAATGCTGGGATTATAGGCATGAGCCACCGCACCCAGCCTGCCTTTTCTTATTTTTCAAAAACATGCTGATAATACCATTATCATACCCAACAAAATTAGTAATTCCTTAATATCATCTGATACTTGTTCCATGTTCAGTTTTCTGTCTCAAAAATGCCCTTCCTTCCAGTTAGTTTGTTAAAATCAGGATCCAAACAAGATCGTCACATTGCATTTAGTTCATATGACAATTCCCTCTCCATTTCTTCCCCCCATGCCATTTGTTGAAGAATCTAAGTCATTGGTCCTATAGAATTTCCCACTTTGTGATTCTGCTGATTACATCTTCATGGTGATGCTTAATTTGTTCCAGAAACTGCCAGTGACATCTAGAGGCTTGATTAGTTTTTGTTTTTGTTTTTGTTTGTTTTTGCAAGAATACTTCATAGGTACTTCCTTGCATCATAGCAGGAGGCATATACATACTGTCCCACTTTTAGAGATGTCGAGATTTATTAGTTCAGATTTTTTTCCTAAGTCTTAAACTGTTTAGCCCCTTATTTTACTGCAATGGTTAGGACCTCTAATACAATACAGAAGGTAGGGGATAGACATCTTTTAACTTGTTTCTAAATTTTAGTGTGAATGTTTGAAAAGTTTTACCACTAAATAAGATTTTTTCCCATAGATTTTTCGTAGATACTCTGATTAAGGAAGCTTCCTTCCACTCTAGTTACCAGGCTTTTCTTTTTAAATCGTTAAGTGTTGGATGTTATAGAATTCTTTTTCTTGAATCTACTCATTTGTTTTCAACTTAAACCCTTGGAGTAGAAATACAATTTGAAAGAGAACCTTATGTCTAGAGACAATACCACTCTTTGGTCTAGGTAAGAGGAGCCCCTACCCTGGACCCACACTTTAGAAGACTTTACTCTGACCTCTGACTCTGTCCCCACAGGATAAGAATCCATACTGCCAATGTGATGTGCCCAGCTAGAACAGATGCCCCCTTCTAGAAGTGCATCTAACACCCAAATAGCTCCAAGCCTGCTTCTAGGGCTTGCTCAGGCCTCTTACCTCTTAAGAGTGAAATGGGCCAATGGTATACACCAGGGCTGTAGCCAGATCTTATACATATAGGTGGGGGATCCACATATATATATATGCACCAGACTCTTCATGATGCAGAACAAATCAAGGGATGAGGAAATAAAGGAGGCACCCTGTGGGCGGGGGCCACCTCTCCCTGCATTGCCATGCTTTGTTATGGAATCTTATAAAATCAGAGAATTCTAAATTCAAACCTGGTCTGACAGGTCATTACGAAGGTATATTTGTCAAGATAATAGAATAAAACATTTTATTTGACAGATAGCTTGATTTATAATTTTATTTTTTTAAGACAGAGTCTAGCTCTGTCGCCCAGGCTGGAGTGCAGTGGCGCGATCTCGGCTCACTGCAAACTCTGCCTCCCAGGTTCAAGCGATTCTCCTGCCTCCCCGCCTCCCAA
>NW_012105388.1:1497378-1498398 GCF_000951045.1 Mandrillus leucophaeus
AATCTGGAAGTATTACCTTTTCCAATACTCACATATTGGGCTACAAAATGACTTGATATATAGCAACTCTCATTTGTTTTCTTCATCATTAGAAACACATCTAATATTTATACATTTCTTTATGTAGATCACTTCAAAAGGCATCTCAAACACTTTTTTAAAAATATAGATAATTGGGATTACTGAACAGCAATAGGAAAATTGCATTTTAATCAGCGTTTTATTAATGGCCTTTCCATTTCCAAGAAAAAAAATCCAGACATGTACGGGTTTACTAATGTCCCTTAAAAAAAAGAAAGTCGGCCGGGCGCGGTGGCTCAAGCCTGTAATCCCAGCACTTTGGGAGGCCGAGACGGCCGGATCACGAGGTCAGCAGATGGAGACCATCCTGGCTAACCCAGTGAAACCCCGTCTCTACTAAAAAATACAAAAAAACTAGCCGGGCGAGGTGGCAGGCGCTTGTAGTCCCAGGTACTCGGGAGGCTGAGGCAGGAGAACCCACTACAGTGTTTATGGACAATATTTTTCTTTATTCTTGTTTTTTTTTTTTGGAGTAGCCTCCCGAGCAGCTGGGACTACAGGCATATGCCTGGCTGATTTTTGATTTTTAGTAGAGACAGGGTTTCACCACGTTGGCCAGGCTGGTCTTGAACTCCTGACCTTAAGTGATCTGCCTGCCTTGACCTCCCAAAGTGCTGGGATCATAGGCATAAGCCACTGCGCCTGGCCTTTATTTAGTTAATTCTGACTCTTGTAAATGTTCAAATATCTAATTAGGTCCAATTGTAATTATTAATAATGAGTAAGGCCAGGCGCGGTGGCTCAAGCCTGTAATCCCAGTACTTTGGGAGGCCCAGACGGGCGGATCACGAGGTCAGGAGACCGAGACCATACTGGCTAACATGGTGAAACCCCGTCTCTACTAAAAAATACAAAAAACTAGCCGGGCGGAGGTGGCAGGCGCTTGTAGTCCCAGGTACTCGGGAGGCTGAGGCAGGAGAATGGCGTAAACCCGGGAGG
>NW_012105388.1:1500395-1501461 GCF_000951045.1 Mandrillus leucophaeus
TAATTTTATATTTTTAGTAGAGACGGGGTTCCCCCATGTTGGCCAGGCTGGTCTCAAACTCCTGACCTCAAGTGATCCACCCATCTTGGCCTCCCAAAGTGCTGGGATTACAAGCGTGAGCCACTGCACCCGGCCAATTTGTTAAGTTTTAAAAGTTAAAACAAACAGTATATAGGCCTCAATGTGTATTATTGTTGGAACCCTGCAAATAGTGGGGAGCATGACTAGCGAATTTACAACTTAATTAAAATTGCATTTGATCCATACCATTTGATTTTACAATCTGACCAACAGTGTATGATAGATAGGCACTGAGTCATATTAAACTGCAGCTATGTAACTACTTTTTACCTAGAAAAGGGATAACTTCATATGCTGCAAACTGTTATGATTTTTTTTAAATAGAGATGGGGATTTCACATATTGGCCAGGCTGGTCTTGAACTCCTGGCCTTAAATGATCCACCCGCCTTCATCTTCCAAAGTGCTGGGACAGGCATGAGCCACCACACCCAGCCTCCTCAACCTGTTTTTTAAAACTTTCTAGAGAATAAAATATGAAGAAAAAAGTAAGATTTTATGAAAGCTAAAACAAATGGAGTAATTTTTTTCTCAAAAGAAAAAATTATGGCAGGAAGCGGTGGCTCACGCCTGTAATCCCAGCACTTTGGGAGGCCAAGGCAGGTGGATCACTTGAGGTCAGGAGTTTGAGACCAGCCTGGCCAACATATGGAAACCCCGTCTCTACTAAAAATACAAAATTAGCAAGGCGTAGTGGCACACGCCTGTAATCCCCAGCTACTTGGGAGGCTGAGGCAGGAGAATCGCTTGAACCCGGGCAGCAAAGGTTGCAGTGAACTGAGATCACGCCATTGCACTCCAGTCTGGCAACAACGAAACTCCATCTCAAAAAAAAAAAACAGAAAGAAAAATTACTACATGGAAACTGCCAAAGTCTTCTAGTCCAATGTTAAGATTTTTCTCAAGAATTTTCCATAACACTCCTATACATTTAAAAAACTGAGCTAAGCATTTTTTTTTTTTTTTTTTTTTTTTTTTTTTTTTTT
>NW_012105388.1:1502941-1524729 GCF_000951045.1 Mandrillus leucophaeus
AAAAAAAAAAAAGAAAGAAAGAAAGTGAAATAATTCCAAAATATGTCCAAACAAATCTGCTTTATATGTCTAGAAATAAAAGAATACCCATTTAAATATAATAGTTTCAAATTTTTGTACATAATTTTGTCTATACAGACCTTAAGATCACATAACATTCCAACAATCAGAACTTTTAAAAATATATGAAATGTAGACAGTATCTGGTTATAAAAGATTTTAATATCAAATAAAATGTACATGACCAAAAGCCTTTGATTGCCATGTAAAACAGTTTCCAGGTTACATCAAGTGACTTTATCTTCTCCCATTTCAAATGAAATGTTAACAGCATAAACAATTTGCAATGAATGTAAGAAGCAAAGGCAGTACATATCATCTGCAAGTTTCTTCCAAAGCTATAAAATATCATGTTCATATTTTTCTTGTTTGTGATCTCAAAACAGGCAATATTTTCATTTCATCCACTCTGTTCTTATGTATTTGAAAAGCAGGTGTTATCCACCTACCACACGAGCACTGTTCACCATACCAGTTGAAGGAACCCAACTTGGCACTGCATTTTGGGCAAAGAAGCTGAAATAAAGCAAATGTGTTACTTTATTCATTCACTTTTATACAAAACAAATCATTATCTCTGGCAATCAATATAGGATATAAAAACAAGACACAGTCCCCACCTTGAGTTTATAATCTAATCAGTGAGATAAAATGCATTGGAAATTTACTGTAATAGATAGTAGACTACAATTATTGCATAGGAAGAATGTTGTATTCAGGGAGCTTGAAGGGAGAAAGGAAAGCTTATGATTTGATTAAGGAAGGTTTTGTGGATGTGGCATATGTATATATAGCTTTTAAATCAGGTTGTAATTTAGGATTTCAAATGAAAATCGTCATGGCTAAAGTACAGAAAAGCATGTTAGGATTTTCATGCTGTATTACTAATTGTATGTATTGACAGCATATAAGTCAGTTTCTTAGCTATTTAAAGACAAACTGATATTCCAGGAAAATAGATAAATCAAAAAAAAGCCTAATAAGACAACTGCATTTTCTTCTAATGTAATTAGTTATAGCATTATTTTTTATGTTTAGCTCTTTGATTTGTGCATGGTATAAGGTAAGAGTTTTTATTTTTAACATTGAGCTATAGAAAACTAGACATAAAACTCAGAAGTGGGCTGAGTGCGGTAGCTCACACTTGTAATTCCCAGCACTTTGGGAGGCTGAGGCGGGCAGATCACCTGAGGTCAGGAGTTTGAGACCAGCCTGGTCAACATGGTGAAACCCCGTCTCTACTAAAAATACAAAAATTAGCTGGGCATGGTGGCAGGTGCCTGTAATCACAGCTACTTGGGAGGCTGAGGCAGGAGAATCACTTGAACCTGGGAAGTAGAGGTTGCAGTGAGCCAAGATCACACCACTGCACTCCAGCCTGGGCAACAGAGCGAGACTCTGTCTCATAAAAAAGAAATTCAGAAGCCATAAATAAAAAAACTAACACATTTTATTATGTAACTATCCTTCATTTTAATATGACAAAACATATAAAAAATCTGATAAGCAATAGACTGAAGAAAATAGTTGCAATATATTAGATGAACTATTAACATCTAGAATATATAGAGTTCCTACAAATGAGTAAGAGACAAAACCCATAGACAAATGGGCCTAGGAATATGAGAGCAGTTTATAGAAAAGGAAACTGTAAATGGCTGGTAAATACATAAAGATGGTGGTTGATGACTATTTTCATAAAATTCCAATTAAACATTTTAGGATTAACATTTTTTACCCCACAGATTGACAAAATGTTAACAGTTTTACAGTATCTATTATGTCAAGGATATGGGGTAACAGGTACATGCATTCAGTTACTGAAAACCAAATTTGTATGGGCATTTTGAATATCGGCCTGGAATATCACTAATATTTAAAATACATTCTTCAAGCCAGGAATTCCACTTCTAGGTATATATTCTACAGAAAAAAAATCAAACATGTATACAAATAAGTATGCACAGGATTTAGAATCTCACATAAAAATGTATTTAACTTGGTTGGAATATGTGTGTGTGTTTCCCAGGTTAAGTAAAATTAGAAAGCCACAATCGCAAGCCACCAAAAAGAAAAACTGATAAATTAGATATCACCAAAATTAAAATCTCTAACTGCTACAAATAATACCATCAAGAATGGGAAGTGAGGCTTCGCGTGGTGGCTCACGCCTGCAATCCCAGCACTTTGGGAGGCTGAGGCGGGTGGATTACCTGAGGTCAGAAGTTCGAGACCAGCCTGACCAACATGGAAAAACCCCGTCTCCACTAAAAATACAAAATTAGCCAAGTGCAATCCCAGCTACTCAGGAGGCTGAAGCAGGAGAATCACTTGAACCCGGGAGGTGGAGGTTGCAGTGAGCCAAGATTCTGCCATTGCACTCCAGCCTGGGCAACAAGAGCAAAACTCCGTCTCAAAAGAAAAACAAACAAAAAAAAGAATGAGAAGAGTAGGAATGTGAATTGTGATGTGATATGGTTTGGTTCTGTGTCCCCATCCAAATCCCATCTCAAATCAAATTGTAATCCCCACGTGTGGAGGAAGGGAGGTGACTGGATCATGGAGGCAGATTCCCCCATACTGTTCTTGCCATAGTGAATGAGTACTCATAAATTTTGATGGTTTTTAAGTGTTTGACAGTTTCAACCTCACACATGCTTCTCTCTCCTGCCACCTTGTGAAGAAGAGGTCTGCTTTCCCTTCCACCATGATAATAAGTTTTCTGAGGCCTCCCCAGCCATGCAGAGCCATAAGTCAATTAAACCTCTTTCCTTTATAAACTACCCAGTCTCACATACTATCTTTATAGCAGTGTGAAAATGAACTAATACATGACGGTTGCAAAAAACACCATGAATACACTTTAAAAACCACTGAATTGTACACCTTAAATAGGTATATTGTATGTATGTGAATTATACTACTATAATAAGGCTGTTTTTTAAAAAGCAGCATCATCTGAAAATGTGAGTTTGATCATAGGGTACCACTTTCTAGGCAAGACACTACTCATAAACAGTTTCCTGGCCGGGCGGGCGCGGTGGCTTACGCTTGTAATCCCAGCACTTTGGAAGGCTGAGGCGGGCGGATCACGAGGTCAGGAGATCGAGACCATACTGGCTAACGTGGTGAAACCCCGTCTCTACTAAAAATACAAAAAAATTAGCCAGGCCTGGTGGCATGCGCCTGTAGTCCTCGCTACTCCGGAGGCTGAGGCAGGAGAACGGGCGTGAACCCAGGAGGCGGAACCTGCAGTGAGCCGAGATCGCGCCACTGCACTCCAGGCTGGGCAACAGCGCAAGACTCCAACTCAAAAAAAAAAAAACAAAAACAGTTTCCTCATGCATAACGTATGAATATAACTGCTCTACCTATTTTATAAAGCTATGGCATTCTTCAAATGGTATAATATAGTGAAAGGGTTCATAAAATAGCCACTATACAAACTTTTATACAAACCATACAAACTTTCAAAATCATTATTATAATTATTATTATAGAATACCTTCACATTAATATCAAGTAAACCTAAAGGAGAAATGTGGCTGTCATGGCACACTCCCACCAAGTTAAACACTTTTTTATGTAAAATGTCACATGAACTGCATTCTTTGTTTTTCTTTTTTTCCCCACACACTGGTTATAGGAGCAAGAGGATGAGCTGCATTATTTAACTGGAAATGAAAAAGAATCTCATAGTAAAACATACTAAATTTCAATTTCCTAAAAGATCAGAAAAAAAAGAGAGACACATACAGGAAGCCAACAGAGAAGAAGAAAGACAGAACTTTTAACCTAATTTTAAAATCCCTGATTTACCCTACTCTTATTATAAAAGTTCAAATATTGTTAAATACATTTTTTTTTTTAATTAAAAATTGTTTACTTTCTTTTATAGAGATGAGGTCTCACTATGTTGCCCAGGCTAGTCTTGAAACCCTGGGCTCAAGCGATCCTCCCGCCTCAGCCTCCCAAAGTGCTCAGATTACAGGCATGAGCTAATGAGGCATGAGTGCTCAGCCAACATATTCTAATTAGTTTAAAAATAAATGTTAGTCTTATATTTGAAAAAATATAAATAGCCTTAAAGGAAATTTATTAACTTAGACCAGGGCTCTCAACCAGAAGTAGTTCACTATTTTGGATCAGCTGGGTTTTGAAAAATATTTTATTTTTGATAGGCTTATCTACACTAGAAAGATATAATCTTCAGAAATAAAGGAATTAAATGGAGTAAAACACTAGTTAAAATAAGAGTTTAAAATGCAAGAAGGGTGGCTCAAGCCTGTAATCCCAGCACTTTGGGAGGCCAAGACGGGTGGATCATGAGGTCAGGAGATCGAGACCATCCTGGCTAACACAGTGAAACCCCGTCTCTACTAAAAAATACAAAAAACTAGCCGGACGAGGCGGCGGGCGCCTGTAGTCCCAGCTACTCGGGAGGCTGAGGCAGGAGAATGGCGTGAACCCAGGAGGCGGAGCTTGCAGCGAGCTGAGATCCAGCCACTGCACTCCAGCCTGGGTAAGAGAGCGAGACTCTGCCTCAAAAAAATAAAAAATAAAAAAAAATAAAATAAAATGCAAGAAGGAATAAAATATAGATGATAAAATAAAATTGTAGAAAATAAAATGTGTTCTCACCTGTCCATCCATCACTCCCAACAAAGCAGATTCCATCCACTGTACAGGTTCAATGAAATAAGATGTACATTGAGCCTGTCTCCCTGTGGTAAGCATGAAAGATGGTGTCATTCTCTTGTGTGCAAAGGCTATAGGTCCACTTCCTTCATGGTGATCCAGAATACTAGAACTTCGAAATAATGATCGCCTGCAACCCCCAAACAAACAAAAACATTAATGACTTCCAAAAGGATGAAAACATGGATTAAATGTGCAGTATTTCTTTTTTGTTTGTTTGTTTGTTTGAGACAGAGTCTCACTCTGTCGCCCATGCTGGAGTGCAGTGGTGTGATCACGGCTCACTGCAACCTCCCCCTCCTGGGTTCAACTGATTCTCCCGCCTCAGCCTCCTGAGTAGCTGGGATTACAGCCACCTGCCACCATGGCCAGCTAATTTTTGTAGTTTTAATAGACACGGGGTTTCACCACTTTTTTTTTTTTTTTCAGACTGAGTCTCGCTCTGTCGCCCAGGCTGGAGTGCAGTGGCGCAATCTCAGCTCACTGCAAGCTCCCCCTCCTGGGTTCACACCATTCTCCTGCCTCAGCCTCCCCAGTAGCTGGGACTACAGGTGCTGGCCACCACGCCCGGCCAATTTTTTTGTATTTTTAGTAGAGAGGGGGTTTCACCGTGTTAGCCAGGATGGTCTCGATCTCCTGACCTTGTGATCCGCCCGCCTCGGCCTCCCAAAGTGCTGGGATTACAGGCGTGAGCCACCGCGTCTGGCTGGGGTTTCACCACTTTGGCCAGGCTGGTCTCAAACTCCTGACCTCAGGTGATCTGCCTGCCTGGGCCTCCCAAAGTGCTGGTATTACAGACATGAGCCACCGCACCCAGCAATATGTACGATATTGCTTAGAGGACAAAATAATGTAACACTGATTATGCTACTTAAATTTTCAATAACCCTTACAATCTGATTATTTCTCTTTTTAAGAATTTATATTCTTCCTGAAAACAGATCTGAACTAAAAATTTCTATATTCTTCAATTAAACAAAATCTTCCTACAGAAATTTAAGAAAATAAAACTTTAGCTACTTTTCAGTTACTGAGAAGATAAAATATCCAAAGGATACAAAATATTTTACCTGCACTTTCTACACTTGTAGAGAACCTCATCTTTCAATCCTTGTGAAACCGTGGTTGGGTCAACAGCAAAGAGTTCTTGAGGTAAATTCTGCAATTCTATATGATATAACTAAAATGTATTTATTTGTCAAAATCAACTGCATTTTCAGATAAATTCAGTTAATGTCAAATTGAGGCAAGAAGTGCTAACCTCAGAAATTAAAATAAAATTTAAAAAAATCAAATTCCAGTGTTGAGAAATCAGGCTAAGGTAGGAGAGGACAGTGATTTAAGTACTTAGGTTCTGGGCACAGGCTGACCGAGTTCAAATCCCGACCCTGCCATTTATAAACCATGTGATTTTGAGTAAGTTATTTCTGGCTAAATCAGTTTCAAAAAGAAACAATAGTTTCTCGGGGATTGCTGGAAGTGAGGTAATGCATGCAACGCCAAAAGTAAATGACATTTAGAAAGTCCATTACACACTAGTGATTATTACTTACCTGGATACTTCTCTGTAACCTTTTGTAAACGATATTGCTTATAAATTGCACTAGAGGTATCCACTTCATATCCCATTGCCTGGTATAATTTCAGTTGCCACTCAAACCCCTCATTCATCCTGTAATGATAAAGATATACAAAGTTTCATTTTCTTAAAATAACATCACAAAAGCAGAATTACTACTATAAAAAAAAGAACCCACTTGGCCTCTGGTTTGAGAATCTGGAGCTTTTCATAGGCTTTTTCAAAGGGAAGTAGGTCAGTCTTCATGAGAAAAGCAGTTATTATGGCCACACTTCGACTGACTCCTGCGTGACTGAAAAAGAGACCTTTAAAATAAAACAGCAAATAGCAACAATTAAAAACAAACACACAAAACCCAGCCCCCTATTAATAGTAAAGTTTAGGCCCACTTCATTTCCACTTCTCAGATAAGCCCATTGCCTTTGAAATATTATCAGGTACAAAAGAATTATTCCTTTTTCCTTTTGAATTCTGAACCATGTGACTGTATTACCTATACAAAAATAATAACAGTAATTTTAAAAATTTTTATAATGGCTCAGAACAAATCCAAACTCCTGGCTAGACACAGTGGCTTACTTACCCCTGAAATCCCAGCACTTTGGGAGGCCGAGGTACGGGATTGCTTGAGCCCAGGAGTTGGAGACCAGCCTGGGCAACAAAGTGAGACCCCACCTCTACAAAAAATTAGCCGGATGTGGTGGCGCGTGCCTGTAGTCCCAGCTACTCTGGAGGCTGAGGCGGGAGGATCACTTGAGCCTGGGAGGTTGAAACTGCAGTGAACCGTAATTACGCTACTACACTGCAGCCTGGGTGACAGAGCAAGACTCTATCTCAAAATAAAAATAAATAAAACAAAACAAAAACAAATCCAATCTCCTTTCATCTTAGCATTCAGGGACCTCAAAATCTGGTCCCAGACTTCTTTCGATTCTATCACTATCTTCTGTCTTTTATGTGCTCAATAAATTTAAACTATTGTTATTATACTCCAATCCAACCAAGAACTGCTTAGGGATTCCCACTTTCTTTTCTTTTCTTTTCTTTTTTTTTTTTTTTTTTGAGATGGAGTCTTGCTCTGTTGCCCAGGCTGGAGTGCTGTGGCACAACCTCGGCTCCCTGCAACCTCTGCCTCCCAGGTTCAAAGTGATTCTCCTGCCTCCGCCTCCCGAGTAGCTGAGACTACAGGCGAGCGCCACCACGCCCGGCTAATTTTTGTATTTTTGGTAGAGACGTGGTTTCACCATATTGGCCAGGCTGGTCTGGAACTCCTGACCTCGTGATCCGCCTGCCTCCCAAAGTGCTGGGACTACAGGCGTGAGCCACCGCGCCCTGCCGGGATTCCCATTTTTTTTTTTTTGTCTTTGCTGCAACTATCTCCTCCCTAGGTAAAGCCCAGGGATCCTTTAGATCCAAACCAATTCTCCTCTTCATCAACCACCCCCTACCCATCCCAAACAAAAACATGGAACCCTAAATCTTTGTAAATCCTGTTTACAAGACACCAAGCAACCTAATCTGCATTACAATCATCAGGGTGGGTGTCTAGCTTCTCCAACAGAGCTGTAAACTCCTTGGGGCGTAGGTAATTTGTCATTTATCGGATGACACCTCCCCCGCCCTCTGTTGCTGCAGGAAGAACCAACTAAAGCATGAATGAATGAAAGCCTGCACACACCAGGGGCCCGCCTCCAGCCTCCTCCTCTCTTGGATACACGCCTCCTGCGGGAGGTAGCTGGAGGAGGTTCACGCGGCATGACCGCGCTCTCGTCCTCCCGAGGGCCTCGGAAGGAAAGGGGTGCTTGGCGGGGCACGTCGCCCACTGACCCGGCCACTCACCAGTGCACCAACACCGCACGGCCCTCAGCGCGGGCCTGACCGATGAAGGCCACGCACCGGTCCAGATGGCTGAGCAGATCGGTCTCGGGTTTGTCCAGCGCTGGCACGAAGAGGCGCCACAGACCCTCGACCCCAGGCCCCGCCTTGAAGCTGGGCTCCTCCGAGTCCACCGTTAGCACGGCCGTGATGCCCGCTTCCCTCAAGTGGTCTGGCTCCGCGACGGCCGCGACCCCACCGAGATACAGTCCTGGCTGCACTTCCAGCATCTGCCCGACGCAGGTGGCTCTGCTGGCACTGGGGTTGCAAGGCTCGCAGCCATGACTCGGGCCCGGAGCCTCCAACATGGCCGCGCCCAGACACCAGGCGGCTCCTGCCCTACCATCGAGTAGGCTCCGGCTAGAACATCCTTCCCCTGGGACTCGCCAGCCTCAGCGGCTCAGCTGCTCCCTTGGAGGACCACGTTGGCCGCAGGAAAATGGACTTATCGCTAAGGGGCGGAGCTTCGGCCCCATTCAGCGCCGCCTTTCGTCCCCTGTTCCCTCTGACCCCCACCCCAAAGTTGGTGGTAAAGGATAAGCTTCCCCAAATACAGGGTTTCTCTGGCTTTTAATATTGAAATTTTCAGGAGAGAGACATCAGGAGCAGCTGAACTCAAATGTGAAATAAAGGTCGCGCCAGCTGAATCAGAAGTGTCATTTTATGCATTTGAAATACAATTATTTTCAGTATTATAAAGCCATCTGTACTTTGCATCTTATGATTATTTTTCCTTTTTCTGCCCAATTTCATTATTGGTGTGTGAATCCTTGTTGATGTTTACTGTCTATTTATTTTGAAGATGTTAATCCTATATTTTTGTAAGTCAATGTCCTCCAGCCAGGACTACCCGAAACCAACTTTAATTAAGCAAGTTGGTTTTATTACTCAGTCATGAGCTATGGAGAGTTTCAGGGCATCTCAGCACGAGGATGTTAGGAAGATCCTATACAGATTTTGGGCTTTTATTTGGGGATTTTTGAAAGGGTTTAAGGAAGCCGGCTTTGCTCCAGATTGAATGCTGCAGGAAGATACTCAGTACTATGAGTATCTTTTATTTATCTCTTGTATAGGGAGGACTATTGGGGGAAATTCAGCCCCCAATATTTCACGTAGGTTCTTTTCTATTTTCCCTAAGTGTCAGCTGGTCTGAGAAATAAAGGGAAAGAGTACAAAAGAGAGAAATTTTAAAGCTCGGTGTCTAGGGGAGACATCACATGTCAGCAGGTTCCATCATGCCCCGTGAGCCACAAAACCAGCAAGTTTTTATTAGCAATTTTCAAAAGAGAGGGAGTGCACAAATCGAGTGTGGGTCACAGAGATCACATGCTTCAAGGGTGACAAAAGATCACAAGGCAGGAGGTCAGGGTGAGATCACAAAGTCAGAGTGAAACTAGAATCACTAATGAACTTCCATGTCCAGCTGTGCACACATTGTCATGGATAAACAAGGTTCAAGAGCAGAGAACTGGTCTGACTAGAATTTGCCAGGCTGGAATTTCCTAATCCTAGCAAGCCTGGGGGCACTGCAGAAGACTAGGGCGTGTTTCATCCCTATCTACATCTGCATAAGACAGACACCCCCAGAGCAGCCATTTTAGAGGCCTCCTCTGGGAATGCATTCTTTTCCCAGGGCTGTTAATTATTAATATTCCTTACTAGGGAAATAATTCAGTGATATTTATCTTGCCCGTTTTCAGTAATGAGAGAAATATGGCTCTGTCCTACCTGCCTACTGGCAGCCAGACTTTAAGGTTATCTCCCTTGTTCTCTGAAAATCGCTGTTATCCTGTTCTTAAGGTGCCGGATTTCATATTGTTCAAATACACATGGTCTACAAACAATTTGTGCAGTTAACGCAATTATCACAGGGTCCTGAGGTGACAGTCATCCTCAGCTTACAAAGATGACGGGATTAAGAGATTAAAATAGAGACAGGCATAGGAAATCACAAGAGTACTGATTGGGGAAGGGATAAATGTCCATGAAATCTTCACAATTTATGTTCTTCTGCCATGGCTTCAACTGGTCCATCCATTCAGGGTCCCTGACTTCCCACAACAGAGGACAGGCGAGAGAGATACTAAAGTTGTAATTGGTCAAGACGTAGAAGTTATAATGCTGGTATAAAGATAGATACATTGATCTGTCTCTGTTCTAGAACAGAACAAACCCTTGCATGTGGAGTCCTAATTAGGGAAAAGGAGTCAGGCTGGCTGGACGAAGGGAAGCAAAAGGAGAAAGCAGATAAGCCACAAGTCTGCCTTTCTTCATGGTCCAGGACACACAGCCCTGCTGTGCAAATAACTCAAAATCTGCCTGAGCCCAGCCATCACCAGACCCGTAGCTGATAGAAAAATGGAAGTTAGTTCACTGCAACCTTGACATTATTAGTACTGCACAAAGCCCTCTTCTGCACACAACATAAGCACCATTCTACAAAATCCCCAGCAAGCCTTTGTTTCCTAGCAGTTAACTTCTCTCTTGCTGACCTGCCTATTGTACCCTTGCAATGTATTTTCATACTTTCTCTAATAAACCTGTCTTTCTTTACCTACAACTGTGTTGGTAAATTCTTCCTACCACCTGTGTCACCAGCCCAGAAAGTTGTTGATCACCTGCCACATTGCATATATGTTAGAATAATCTTCAAAAAGAGTGTCAAGACCACACAATGGAAAAAGGACAATCTCCTCAACAGTGTTGGCAAAAACTAGATATCCACATGCAAAAGAATGAAGGTGGACCCTTACCTTGGACCATATACAAAAAATAACTCAAATAGATTAAGGACCTAAAAATATAACATTCTTAGTAGAAAACATATGGGGAAAGCTTCATGGCCTTGGATTTGAAAAAAAATTTAAAACAGGTAAGGGTCAATGGTCTCATTGTCTAACGTGTTATCCGAACTTGTTGTCTCATGACTGAGAAAATTAAGGAGCGTGGGCACAAAGAGTGAGGTTGAAGCAAAAGTTTAATAAGCAAAAGAAGAAAGCTCTCCACAGCAGAGAGGGGAGCCCAAGTGGGGTGCCATTTTTACAGTTGAATTCAAAACATGTTATAAGAAACTCCTCTCATCTCTATAGCTGTTTGAGTAACTTCTCTTATTAATAAAGCTGTCTGTGCAACTTCTTTTATCTTCTACAGATGTGGGTATGTCTCTAGGCAAGCACAAAGCATGGCTTCTCTTGTTTGTATCACTGTGGGTTTGTTTTAGGTAAGGCCGCGTCCTCCTTGTGCAAGTTCCCACAGAGTCCACTATGTATATGCCTGAAAAGGGGAGGAAAGTTTTTCCTGGGAGCTGGCCAATTACACGAAGAATGGAAGGCATCCATGCTGGACCCTGCCTGCTTATCTATGCAGGTACAGCCTGAGTTTTGCCTAAGCTGCTCTATTTTGCTTGTAGCTGTGATTTTTCAGGCAGGCTGCTTCTCCAAGGGCTGGCCTTAGCTGTCTACCTAACTGATTGTTCCTTTCCTTCTCCCTCAATTTCTTGGATAAAATACCAAAATCACAGGCAACAAAAGTGAAAATAGACAAATGGGACTATATCAAACTTTAAAATGTCAGCATATCAAGAGAAACAGTCAATAGAGTGAAAAGGCAGTGTATGGAATGGGAAAAAATAATTGCAAAGCATATATCTGACAGGTTAATATGCAGAACATATAAAAAAAACTCCTACAACTTGACGACAGAAAAACAAGTAACCCAATTTTCAAAAAACTGGGCAAACGAACTGAATAGACATTCTTCCAAAGAAGATATACAAGAGGCCAAAAAGCATAGGAAAAAGACGCTCAAGTTGCTAATTATTAGAGAAATGCAAATCAAAACTATAATGATATATCATCTTATACCCATTAGGATGGCTGGTATTTTTTTCAAGCACAGAAAATAAGTGTTGGCAAGAATGTGGAAAAATTGGAACCATTGTGCATTACTGAAGGGAATGTAAAATGGTGCAACCACTAGGGAAAACATTATGGAGTTTCCTCAAAAGATTAAAAATAGAATGACCACATGATCCAGCTTCTAGGTTACATAGCCAAAAGAATTGAAAGTGTGATCTCAAAGATATTTGCACACCCATATTTATGGCAACATTATTCATAATAGCAAAAAGGTAAAAGTAACCCAAGTGTCCATCATGGATTAATGGATAAAGAAAATGTGGTAGGGGCCGGCCACAGTGGCTCATGCCTGTAATCCCAGCACTTTGGGAGGCCAAGGCAGGTGGATCATCTGAGGCCAGGAATTCAAGACCAGCTTGGCCAACATGGCGAAACCCTATCTCTACTAAAAATATAAAAATCAGCTGGGCGTGGTGGTGGGCACCTATAATCCTAGGTACTCGGGAGGCTGAGGCAGGAGACTCACTTGAACCAGGGAGATGGAGGTTGCAGTGAGCCAAGATCATGCCACTGCACTCCAGCCTAGGGGATAGAGCAAAACTCTGTCTCCAAAAATGAAAGAAAGAAAGAAAGAAAAAATATGGTATATACACATGATGAAATATTATTCAGCCATAAAAAAGAGGGAAATTCTGTCACATGCTACAACATAGATTATCTTTGAGGTCAGGTGCGGTGGCTCATGCCTGTAATCCCAGCACTTTGTGGGGCTGAGGCTGGCAGATGACCTGAGGTCAGGATTTTGAGACCAGCCTTGCCAACATGGCAAAAACCTGTCTCTACAAAAAAAAGAAAAAGAAAAAGAAAAAGAAAAAAAGGCCGGACACGGTGGCTCAACCTGTAATCCCAGCACTTTGGGAGGCTGAGGCGGGTGGATCACCTGAGGTCCGGAGTTCAAGACCAACCTGGCCAACATGGTGAAACCCCATGTCTACTAAAAATACAAAAATTAGCCAGGCATGGTGGCAGGTGCCTGTAATCGCAGCTACTTGGGAGGGTGAAGCAGGAGAATTGCTTGAACCAGTTTGAACTCATGCCACTGCACTCTAGCCTAGGCAACAGACTGAGACTCTGTCTCAAAAAAACAAAAACAAAAACAAAAAAATTAGCTGGGCATGGTGGTGCATGCCTATAATCCAGCTACTCAGGAGGCTGAGGCAGGAGAATCCCTTGAACCTGGGAGGTGGAGGTTGCGGTGAGCCAAGATCGCATCACTGCACTCCAGCCTGGGTGACAGAGCGAGATTCCATCTCAACAACAATAAAAACTTTGAGGACATTATGCTAAGTAAAATAAGGCACAAGTGTAGATGCTGAGGATATAAAGATGTGTGACAGTCTTTGCCCTCAAGGAACTTGGTGAAATGCTGGAGTGAAAGTAAGTAAATAGCCTAATTAGTGTTATAGTAGAGGCAAGGACAGTGTACTAAGGGAGCACATGGAGGCATCCAATCCTAGTGGAAGGGGGGAAATCAGGAATGGCCTCCCAGAAGAGGTGATGCTTGATCTGCATCTTGAAGGATGAGTGGGAATTTGTCAGGGAAAAAGGAGGGAGATGAGGAAAGAAGTTCTAAGTAGAAGGACCAACATCTTCAAAGGCACAAAGGCCAGAAAGTCCCATCGAAGTGTAAATGTGTAAAAGGGAGAAAGAAGGATGATGCAGATGGTGTTCACAGTTACTTTCAGGACACTGGAAAGATAGGCATGACCAGGTCATAAGGGCAACATATGCCTTGCTAAGAAGTTTTAAATTTTTCCTAAAGATCATGCGACTGTTAACGAAGTTTAAGCAGCAGAATAATACCACTTGATTTGAATTTTAGAAAACAACCCTGACTACAGTGTGTGGAATAGGCTGGGAGGACAATTCTAGAGGCAGAGTCCAGTTAAGAGATTAAGGCAATAATTGAGTCAAGGAATGAAGGGTACTGGTAGAGGAAACACAGAGGAATGGAATGTGTTTAAGAGCGATTAAAAAGGCAGAAGGGAGGAGGCTTTGAGACCAAATGGATGTGGGAGAGGAAAGAGGGAAGAATAAAAGACAACTTTATTTCTAGTTTGAGTGATTGAGTGGATGACGATTTCATTCACCAAGATGGGGAACAAAGGAAGAGGGACAGTTTGGAGAAAAGTAAATGTCATCATTGGCTGGCTGGAGACTGGGATATGACACTCAGAAAACAGATAAAGAAGAGATCCAATCATTATCATCATCATCATCATTTTTTTTTCTGTTTGAGATGGAGTCTCGCTCTGTTGCCCAGGCTGCAGTGCAGTGGTGCAATCTCAGCTCACTGCAACCTCCACCTCCCAGGTTCAAGCTGTTTTCCTGCCTCAGCTATTCTCCTGCCTCAGATCAAGCTATTCTCAGCCTCTCAAGTAGCTGTGATTGCAGGTGCGCACCACCCCACCCGGCTAATTTTTTTTTTTTTTTTTTTTTTTTTTTTTTTTTTTGGGTAGAGACAGGTTTCACTATGTTGGCCAGACTGGTCGTGAACTCCTGACCTCGGGTGATCCACCTGCCGGCCTCCCAAAGTGCTGGGATACAAGCGTGAGCTACCATGTCCAGCCCCACTCATCATTTTATGAGTGAGCTAGGATTGATGAGATTGCCTAGGATGAGAGAACAAAATACAAAAAGAATTGAGCAATTGCTGAGGAAAAATGAGATTTAAGGGACATATAAGTAAAAGGAATCCACAACAGAAACTGAATCATAGTGGGAGAGACAATAAGAAAAATTGGTATCTTGGAAGCCAAGGATGAGTCATACTAGATGGGCCAAACAAAGTGAGGACTAAAAGCTTTCATCGGGTTTAACAATCACAAGGTCTTAGTATCCATAGTGAGAATAGTTTCGGTGAGATTGTTGGGAGTGGGGTTGGGGAAAGGGAACCTGATTGCAGGGGGCAAGGAGGAAGTGCAAAGCAGGAAAATGGAGGCGGTGGGTGTGGACTCATCTTTCAAGATGAAAGAAAGAAGAGACCGTACCCAAAGAGAAGTGTGAAAGAGGGAGGTGTTTCTTTTCTTTTTCTTTTTTCTATAGTAAAATTGTAGACATATCAGAAGAGGGAAAACAGTTAAAGATACAGGAAAAAAGGAGTCCTTGAATTAATTAGGGGGTAGAATGGGATCCAAAGCCAGGTGGACCGATTATCCTTTCCCATGGTAACCAGAGGAAAGAAGAAAATAATGGGTGGGGATGGAGGGAGGCTCAGGAGTTTGGTGGCAAGAAGTTAAAGGCATTCTCTTCTGACAGTTTCTGTTTTCTGGGTGAAATAAAAATCTCGTTCATATGCTGTGAGGATAGAGCTGTGAGAAGAATAGCCAGTTTGAGGAAAAATTGCCTGAGGAGAGTGGCGAATATATGAATATTCTCTGTGGAGAACATATATGGAAGCAGACCTGTGGGAACGGGCTGCTGAAGGCCTACTCAGTGTTCAGATCATAAATATAAAAGACGTATGTGTAGTAAAGGGTTAACTGTGCAGGCTCTGATTGCTCAAGTCCTGCAAGTTCAAAGAATGGTCTGTCTTTGGGAGGACTGGCCCTTGACCAACTCCTCATGCCACACTATATCAGTTTGACTAGATGTGCTAACAGGGTGACTATGGTAAAGCATGTTTCGGTGTGCCTGAGGCCCTGGGCTATGCTGTATCAGTTTGACCTCTGGGAGGCTGGAAATTGAGTAGGTAAGGTCAGTCATGCAGATGACGCGTGCCCATGTAACTGACCCCCAATAAAAACCCAAGGCTTGGGTGAGCTTCCTTCTTGGCAATACTTCACACATGTTGCCATACATCATTGCTGGGAAAATTAAGCACATCTCTGTACAAATTCTTCTGTGAGGCCACACCTGGTTTCTCTTGAACTTCACCCCTGGGCCTTTTCCCTTTGCTGGATTTTAATCTGTATCCTTTCACCCTAATAAACCATAACTTCATATATCAGCTCTTCGTATATCAGTTCTGTGAATCCTCCTAGTAAATCAGTGAGCCTGAGGGAGCCTGAGGATGATCTTGGTGACTGCTGATACAGCATCCATTGTCTATAACACTGAGTAACTGGAGACATGTAAATGACTACAAGTAATGGATTGGTTAAATGGATTGTTTTATTGATTCAGTGAAATACTAGGCAACTACTAAGAAATATAACAAAGAGGGCTGTGCTAGCTATATCAGAAAGTTTTTTAAAATAATACTTTATTTTTTATTTTGTGGGTACACAGTAGGTGTATATATTTATGGGGTACATGAGATGTTTTGATACACGCATGCAATGTGTTACAATCACATTACAGAAAATGGGGTATCCATCCCCTCAAGCATTTATCCTTTGTGCTACAATCCAATTATACCCTGTTAGTTATTTTTAAATGTACAATTATATTATTATTGACTATAGTCACTCTATTGTGCTATCAAATACTATGCCTTATTCTATTTTTTTTTTTTTTTGTAACAATTAATCATCCTCACCTCCTCCCTAACCGCCAACTACCCTTCCCAGCCTCTGGTAACCATCCTTCTACTGTCTCCATGAGTTCAATTGTTTTGATTTTTAGATCCCCATAAATAAGTGAGAACATGTGATGTTTGTCTTTCTCTACCTGGTTTATTTCACTAACATAATGATCCACAGTTCCATCCATGTTGTTGCTAGTGACTGAATCTAATTATGGCTGAGTAGTACTCTATTACGTATAAGTACTACATTTTCTTTATCCATTCATCTGTCAATGGACACATAGGTCACTTCCATATCTTGACTACTGTGAACAGTGCTACAACAAACATGGAAGTGCAGATATGTCTTCAACATACTGATTTCCTTTCTTTTGGGTATACACCTAGCAGTGGGAGTGCTGGATCGTATGGTTATATCATAAAGTATTAAAAAGCTGATGTACAAGTAGAAATGTCTGAGCACATTTACTTTAAAAAGACATATATATATGCACATATATGAAAAATGTTGAGAGATATATGGTATATCAAACCATTAACTGGTTATTTCTGGGAGCGGGCATTATGAGACAGACTTACATGAAATGCATTATATACTTCTTCTTACATAGTTTTTATTTATCTATTTCAACTACTATTATTAAAATTCTTCACCATGAACAATAATAGATATTTATATTCTGGAAAAGAAGTGAAACGTAAGGGTTCATTTACTGACATTTTATTATGGTAACCTTAGAAGTAAGATTTCCCTTCTCAATTCCCTAAAATTACTGCATAAGTTCCTTCAAGGATAGGAGCAGGAGACACATCTCGATTGTTACTGAATGCCCACAGAGGCTGGCGCAGTATATTTCTAACTAGGTGAATAAATACGTCTCCATTTCTACCCGCTGAAGTGAATTTAACAGCTTCTGTATTTAGGATTTTAACCACAAGGGGGCATTATTTGCCTTTTTGTAAGATATGTTTTCTATGCACTTGTCTTGAAAAAAGGAAAAGTGAATATGGAAGCCCTGCAAAAGAATAATCAGGATGTTAGGCCCAAGGAAGGAATTGCTATCTTTAGAGAGGGAGCTGGGTTGCTTTCCTGTCAAGGAAAGGAGAAGAGGCTCTCTGTCTTAGGATTAGTAGCTGTACACACACACACACACGCGCGCGCACACACACACAGCCACAATTTGTTTTTATCACCATTGAAACTGCAATCTTGATAAATATTGAGTAAGCAAAAATTTTTTATAATTGCTAAGAAATTGTCAAGTGTGTGATGGCTTGCTTTTTTGAGAAGGCACCCATTTTATGTAACAAGGTTGATGCATGCAGATACACATGACCCAGTCTTCTTACTCTAGTTGTTTCTCAAAACTCGTGGGCTTCTAGAGCATAGTCACAGGTATGATTTATAATTATCATCTTTAGAACATTTACTATAAGTGCAGATCTCTGCTGAGCAGTCACAGAGAAATTTCTCCTCTTTTGTCTCATCACCTCCTCGTCATGGTCCAAAGACAAGTTCGTCTCTCTATTAATATTTCCAGCATTGCCACCAGTGCCCTCTTGCATCCCGTCAGTTATCAGTAAATGTTTGTTAATTTTTACGATTATGTTCTTAATGCGACTTAAGATCTAGGACAGATGTGAAAATACACTTTGAGGCTCCCAAATAACAATGTCGAACAAAAATATAAATGGAAGAATAATAACATGATTCTATAGAAGGTAGGTACCTAGGACGTGATGAGTTCAAATTTAGCACTGTCTTTGAGGGACATAGTCTGAGGCCAGAGAAAACCTAGAAGTGAATCCCAAACTGCATCTGGGCCTGCTACTTACTAATAGGTAATCATGTACTCTTAAAAAGTTATTTGATTTCCCTAAGTCTCAGCTCCTTAATATGTGAAATAGGAATAAGTATAGCCACATTGCAGAGTCGTAATAAGAATGAACTTAACATATCTCATTAGTGCGATAAAGAAATTCTAAGTTAAACCACTGCACTAGAGGCAGTTCAGAGGGGATGCAAAACAGGAGAGGCTGGAGCTATGGTGAAGAAGTGGCCTGGAGAAATGGCTGTGGGTGACTGGTAAGGAAAGCTGTTGGGCAGAGTTATAAATCACTGCGCAACCAGTCCAGAAATTCAGTGGTCATGAGAACTTAGAGAAAAGCAGATCTTAATGGCCGGGCGCGGTGGCTCAAGCCTGTAATCCCAGCACTCTGGGAGGCCGAGACGGGCGGATCACGAGGTCAGGAAATCGAGACCAGCCTGGCTAACACGGTGAAACCCCGTCTCTACCAAAAAAAATACAAAAAACTAGCCGGGCGAGGTGGCAGGCGCCTGTAGTCCCAGCTACTCGGGAGGCTGAGGCAGGAGAATGGCATAGACTCCGGAGACGGAGCTTGCAGTGAGCTGAGATCCGGCCACTGCACCCCAGCCTGGGCGACAGAGCAAGACTCCGTCTCAAAAAAAAAAAAAAAAAAACAGAGAAAAGCAGATCTTAACAATCTACCCTGCCACAACCACATCACTAAGTCTGTATATTAATTTAGAGGTCTGTCTTTGTAAAGACGTGTCCTCCTTCTGTATCTCCTATTATCAAGATTCTGAGGCAATAACTTCAGCTCTACAGAACCCTAGGATCAGTGATAACGGATTGGTAGTTGAAGCCCTCTCACTGCATAGGAATAACTTGGTCAACTGGGCAAATAACTCTTCCTACCCAACTTCTGACCCTCCCCACCCAACCCAACATTAGCACATCCCTCGCATTGTTTGTCTGTCCTTCTGAGAAATGCTGGGGCAGGAACCGGTTTGTGATATTTGGGTCATGCTCTCAGTTCCTTTTTTGACTTAAGGAGAAATTGGTAAACAGAGAGTCAGATGTGTGGGGCAAGGGAGACCACAGATGTTCCCCATTCCACATCAGGGTTTGCTGAGTGACATTTTGCACAAACCCTCTCCCTCCATTCTTTCCCAGACAGACAAAATGCAGAGAATGGCCATGGGTTCCCTCACCCAGTGTCACAACCTTGGGGAGCTTTTACTGCCTGCACTTAGGTCAGTGTGTTATAGTGGAAAGAGCTCTGGACTTGCATGCACAAACCTATATTTAAATTTTGGTTCTGTCACATAGTAGTTGAATAACTTTGGGCCAGCCAGTTAAGCTCTCTGAACTTCTGTGCCCCTATCCAAAAAAGTTAAGGCCAATAATACCTTCTCTAATATTCCCTAAAGGATTTTTGCACGAGAAAAATCAGAAGTCCTATAAACTTTAGGTTAGTCCACAGATTATTTCCAAATCCTTTAAAATGTCATGCCAACAAACATATCTCCTTAGCACCAAATATATCCCCTTCTTTCTCTCAGATGTCTCAAACCGTACGTTCAATTGACAGCAAAAACAAAATACTTTGAAGGCTGGGACAAATAAATAATTCATTTTAGCTGGAGGAAGCTGGGAAAAATTCTTAAAATAGGTGACTGTAAGCTGGGTCTTTCCCACGGGTGAAAGAAATGAGGGGTAAGGGCCTGAAAAGGGTGGTAGAAAGAGCAATGAGGCAAAGGTGGCAGAGACATGAAGACTAAGACACTTCAAGTTGTTTTATTCAATGTGCCTGGCATGTCTAGGCAAAAAGGAGAATCAGTTTTGAGACTTTGCAAGCTGTCCTGGAACATTTTCCAGTCATCCTGGCCACATCTGCCCTTATGGTGGCCACAGAGTTGCGGTGCTGTCATGGGCAGGGGCTCCTGCAGTCTTGTGTCGTTGTCCCTCACAGGCTGCATGTTCACAACCCTCTCACAGAGGATCTCAAATCCCCTTACTGGGGATACAGGGGTACTCCATGGGTAAGTCCCACCTGCTTCTATACCTTCAGGCTATCAAATCTTAAGGATGCCTCCAATCAAAAATGATATTCTCAGAGCAAATGACTGCAGGAAGGGCTTGTAAATGATCCTAAAAAGAAGCAGCATCCACTAGGTGCCAACATGAGCTTACCAAGAATGGTCTTGCCCTGATAGTCTGTTTGTTTGTTTGTTTGTTTGTTTGTTTGTTTTTCCTTTTTTTTTTTTTTTCTGACATGGTGAATAGACAGACAGGTTAGGGAAATGTTCATATACTGGGTACTTCCCTAGGCTTCTGGACAGACCTCCTTGTGGACAAGGGAGATAATTATGAGCTCAATATGAGAACAGTCGACTACCCAGCCTGGCCAACATGGTGAAACCCTATCTCTACTGAAAATACAAAAATTAGTCCGGCGTGGTGGCGAGTACATGTAATCCCAGCTACTTGGGAGGCTGAGGCAAGAAGATCACTTGAACCCGGGAGGCAGAGGTTGCAGAGAGCCAAGATTGTGCCACTGCACTCCAGCCTGAGTGACAGATTAAGACTTCGTCTCAAAAAAAACAAGAAATTACAAAACAAACAGAGAAAGAGAGAGAGAAAACAGTCAACTAGGCTGGTAATTGGTTAAACAATTATACCAAAAGAGTACGACACGGATCGGTAGCAATCAAGAAATAGATTTCTAGTGAGATAGTGCTCCACCCAAATTTCTTTTATCTGCTTTATTCAACTTTTTAAAAAAGTAATTTTGATTAGAGCACAAAGATATGCTTACCTAATATGCATGTGTTACAAACTGGGAGGGACTGTACTGGGATCAAAAATTGTCTTATTACATTAACAAAGACATAATTTAAAAGAGATAAATATAAGGTTCTGCGTTTTGGTCTCCAAAATGAACTGCATAAACACAAGTTGGGGAGCAAGGAGGTGTGCTTTAGATGAAAACAATCTCTCTGGTAAGTTTATAGGCAATAAGCCCAATGAGGCTGGAGAATATCACCTGATTCCTGGAGAGGAAGCTATCTTGTTAGGCTACACTCAACTCCATGTAAATGACTGGAGTTCTATTTCTATTCCATCACTACCAAGTCATTTCAGCTCTCTGGGTCTCAATTTCCTTTCTCTAAAATTAACAAGTTAGACTAAATCCGTAAGTCTTTCCCAGCAATAAAATTCTAGGACTAACCCCTTTATTATCTGTAGAGGTGGTGTCAACATCCACTCATCACCATCTCAAGTGTCTTTCTGAACTGCAGAGCCTGGAAAGGTAAAAGGGACTGTGACACCCTGCAGTGAGGTGCTGAGTGTAATTTAAGTCTGGCCACTCAGAAGCCCTTGTA
>NW_012105388.1:1525384-1527601 GCF_000951045.1 Mandrillus leucophaeus
AGCTGAGATCCGGCCACTGCGCTCCAGACTGGGCGACAGAGTGAGACTCCGTCTCAAAAAAAAAAAAAAAAAAAGGTCTTTTTTGAAATAAAAGACCTAGAAGAGTGCACATCAAATTGTTAAATAGTGATTACATCTATAACCCACTAAGGGAGTGGGTGGGAGGATGGCAAGAAAAATAGACTTAACATTTTTTCTTAATACAGTATGCAGTTTTCAAATAGACTATATTCATACTAATGTTTGAAAAATTAAATAAAGTGGGTAACTTGTATGTTGAAAGCACAATTCATTACCTGATCAAAATGTAGCTCTTTTATCTTTCAAAATCAATTTAAAATTTATTCAGTGTGGGTAATCTTCCCTGGCTCACAGCACTCTGTTACTCAAAGTGTGGCCCAAGAATCTTCAACATTGGCATCAATTGGAAGCTTCTCAGAAATGCAGACTCTCAGGCCCCACCCCAGACCACTGAATCACAATCTGCATTTGCCGTGGATATTTGCAAACTTTAACGTACACGTGAATCACCCAGAGCCCTGGTGTTCTAGGTGTTAATCAGCCCTCCAGTCTTTATCCAAAGGTAAGTCTGTCTTCTTACTTATTCAGTTAAGGTATTGACTTGGGGAAGGGACTTGATTGATGTTTCTCTCTCTCTCTCTCTCTCTCTCTCTCTCTCCCCCCCCACCTCTCTCTCTCCACATCCCCTCCTCCTCTCAGTAGCATCTGTTTCCTTTGCTTCTCACCTAGGCCAAAGTAGGACAGTAGAGGGAAGAAAGGGAGGATAGGTAAGAGAACAGAAAGTTATTTGGCTGAGCTGCCTCCTACTCTCTGAATTTGGCAGGTGGCTAAAGCTAACTTGTTCTGCCACGAGCATTTTTGTAGACTTTTTTGGATGTTTATTTCTGGGATTTGTTTCCTTATGGTATTGTGCTCAAGGCAGATGCATGTCTCCTCCAGGTGTTCTGTTGCACCTCTTTCCTCTGCCCCTAGGAATATAGATGCAACTCCAGCTTTTTGGTGCCTTTGTCTACCCCTCCTGGTAACCTTAGAGTGCAGGAACTAAGGCAACCCCATACCAGGTCTCTTTCTTCTTAATTTTATTGTTATTGTTTCTTTCTTTTTATAAAGACATAGTGTCTTTCTGTGTTGCCCAGGTTGGAATGCAGTGGGTATTCTCAGGTGTTACCTCATTTTAGCACAGAGTTTTGACCTGCTCCATTTCTCACCTGGGCCATTTACCTCTCCTTAGGCAATCTGGTGGTCCCCTGCTCACAGGAGATCACCACACTGATGCCGAACTTCGTATGAATACCCAAAGGGCATAGTGTACTAGAGCCCAGAACTCCTAGGCTCAAGCGATCCTCCTGCTGCAGCCTCCTGAGGAGATGGGACTACAGGCATGCACCACTGTGCCCAGCAAGCACCATGTTTTTAATAGGCCACAGAAATACATATAGGTGTGGCTTCTGGATCTTTTGTAGGGCTGGCTAATCCTCAGACAGGCTCTTCTATCCTACCACCATAGCTCACTTTAGCTTTCTCAAGCCTAAGTCAGTCCCAGTTCCCTGTATCTCCCTACTGCAGAGCACACATTTCAGACCTACCTGGGTGATTCCATAGGTATCTCTCTCATTAGGCTTGAAGGGGAAATATGGCAAATAAATTGTTTCACAGATCCTCTCTTCTCTCCATATCCTGGCCCCTTTTTATCCCTTGACATGATTTCAGTGTCCAAAAGTCAAGGAACAGATCCTCGACCATTTCCTTTGTAAATTCTGCATGTGATGATCCAGCTTCAGAATTTCATGTCCACTGTATCTTGAAATATCGTTTTTGACATCCTGTCACAAGTACAATTGTTTAATTGTACAAAATAAAAATAAAACCCTGCTTTCCTGTCTTATTCTCCCTGCACACATCTATCTGAGGAACATGGTAAGTAAGTCATGGGTCTCAAATTTTAAAACTGGAGACATGGGATTAAAAAAAAAAAAGCAGATGGGGGGGACATGGATGAAACTAGAAGCCATCATTCTCAGCAAACTAACACAAGAACAGAAAACCAAACACCACATGTTCTCACTCATAAGTGAGAGTTGAACAATGAGAACACATGGACACAGGGAGGGGAACATCATACATCGGGGCCTGTCGGGGGTAGGGGACAAGGTGAGGGAGAGCGTTAGGAGAAATACCTAATGTAGATGACAGATT
>NW_012105388.1:1529018-1529268 GCF_000951045.1 Mandrillus leucophaeus
GATGGGATGTGTTTGTACTGGGCTTGTTTGTTTTGAGCCCGGGGCTGAGGAATGTGCCCGGCTCCTCTCAAGCCACCATGCCCACCCTGAAGCGTATCAATAAATGGTGTTTTGTTTTGTTTTGTTTTTGTTTTGTTTTGTTTTGTTTTGTTTTGAGACAGAGCCTATATCTGTCGCCCAGGCTGGAGTGCAGTGGTGCTATCTCGACTCACTGCAACCTCCGCCTCGTGGGTTCACTCCATTCTCCTGC
>NW_012105388.1:1529346-1530790 GCF_000951045.1 Mandrillus leucophaeus
GAGCCTTTAAGGTGATATTAGGGGGCGTTGCAGTGATGCTGCAGAGGCTGGAATTAGTTCCTGAGAAACAGTAGGGAAACTTTTCTTGGCTGGGGTTTAGGTATAGTGGCACGTTAGGGATAGGGGCATATGAGAGGTTGCGGTGGTTGTTAGCTTGGGCAGAGGTAGAGGATCCTTATGGCAGGGGGACAGCGGTTAGCGGTGGACGCCTTAGAGTGGCACACAGAAAGCAGCCAGACAGGCTGTGAAGTCCTGTAAGGTTAGCAAGTTCTAATCTTTCTTGCAATAATTTTAACCAGGAAAAAGGACGTAAATCTTGTGTCAGGCGGTTTTCTTGTCGCTGGATATTTCTATGGACCAGGGGCCGTACCTGCACTAGACCCCGCCACAGATAGAGGTGACTACTAGGCCATGTGGAGGTGGAGGAGTAGTATACAGCCCTGTGTTGAGGCGTGGTCCAGCGGGAGTTCCAGGGGTCTCTAACTATCCATGTATATGAAAAGTCTCCATCTTGTCTAAGATGGAAGGGCCATCTGGGGTTTATCTGTTCTTTTCCACCTTACCATTGGTATTTATGGACGATACAATAGTTATAAGGGCAGCCAGCACTTTGGTGCCACCAATAGTGCTTACAATTGTATTGAGTCTGATCATACTCGAAGCATATCATTGGTGCCACTGGTTTGGCTATTGGGAAATCGGTAAAATTTAGTAAAATTGGGCTATTGCACCCTGAGGAGGGGCAATCTGCACTGGCCACTAATTTCCTGGGCCTATGAGGTTGCCTAGGGTGGGTTTGGTTTTCATAAAGCCAGAATCTCCAGACAAAGGGATTAGGAGCTGGCTTTATGTTTTCCTCAGCGGCCACTAGGGCGACTAACGTTAGAGTCAGACTACTTAACTGCATGTTTGCAGTGAGCTATGCTGTCAGCGCAGGGTGAGTTTTAAGGGGTTGTTCTTAGCTCTGTCCACAGTCCACGTGTCCGGTGCTTCAGCCGCCGCCGTGATTGGTCCTAGGAGGTCGGAGGTTGGGTCCACCGGCTTGACGTGGATGTAGCGGATCCACGACGCGATGCCTTCTACCTTTAGGGCAGTGGGTGTGGTTAGGAGTACCTGGAGTGGTCCTTTCTACCTGGGTTCTAGGGTCTCTTGTCGGTGTCGCTTGACCAGGACCTAGTCTCCTGGCTGGTACGGATGGGGTGTCGGCGGGGGACCGGTCTCATATAGTTCCTTCAGCTTGGGCCAGATTTCTTGATGAATTTTCTGCAAGACTTGTAGGGAAAATAAGAGTTCAGAGACATTTTCTGTTTCAGACTTGAGCAGATCATCTTTTAGGCTGGGAACTAGGGGTGGGGGTCTACCATACATGATTTCATAAGGGGTAAGGCCTAGTCTGTAAGGGGTATTACGGGCCCGGAACAGAGCGTAGGGGAGAAGGACTACC
>NW_012105388.1:1537392-1542606 GCF_000951045.1 Mandrillus leucophaeus
GGCTAATTTTTTGTGTTTTTGGTAGAGGCGGAGTTTCACCGGGTTAGCCAGGATGGTCTCGATCTCCTGATCTCGTGATCCGCTAGCCTCGGCCTCCCAAAGTGTTGGGATTACAGGCGTGAGCCACTGCGCCCGGCCAATAAATGGTTTTTTGGTTGAACTAAACAGTTTTTACTTTCCCTTTCAGATTTTTGAGGACCTCCAATTCATCCTGAAAGATGTCCACCTTTAGTCTCTGGTCACATGTGACTATATGTAACTTTTTTTTCTAGACATTTTGAAGTTTGTTTGCCTAGAGCTCAGGATTTTTTTTTTTTATTCTAAGACTTTTTAAAACAATATTTTAACATCTCTGAAATCATGATGTATCCAATAATTGCTGTCTTGTTATGGTTTTCATTGCTTATATAAATATGAACATTAAAGTGCCAGCATCAAAATTTACAAAAAGGTGTAAGCAGCTTGGAGAAAATTTCTAGAGACAATAGTGAAGCAACTGTTAGTTGTGGGGAAAATGGGGCCGGTGGTGAGTCAGACTTGTGTAGCAACATTCCTGAAGCAGAAGTCAAAAGCAAGTTAGCTCCAGATAATTATAAAAACAGCTTAAAAGTCTGGCAACAATGACTGTTACTTTTTTATGACTTATTTTAAGAAATGCTGCACTTCCCGTGCTTTTCATAGAAAAGAAGATGTCACAGGAGTGAGGAAACATGGGCACTGATAAATCTGAGTTGGAAAGTGATTCAGAAAAGTCAGATTCTGAATGTAAAAACATTTGAGAGGTATCTTACCCAATTTATTTCACATATGTTTCCCTGTTTCTTCATTATTTATGCTTTCTACTTTTATTAAGTCAAAAAGACATCGTGTAGTTATTTGGCCATGCTTTCCCTTTTCTTAGTGTTTTCTTTAATGATGTATCCTATAATTGATATCATTTTAGATTCAGTGAATTACAGTCATAATAACAATTTACTGCTTCTTATGTATTAGTTGTACTACTTACAAATCTCATTTAATCCTTCTAGCAATTCTATAGGCATGTACTATTATCATTCTGTTTTACAAAAGAGTAGACAGAATTTCAGAGACAATGTATCTTGCCCAAAGCTACACAGCTGTTAAGTAGTAAAAGCAACATTCGAACCCAAGTCTATTGACTCCTGAGTCAAGACTCTTAACTTTGTACAACTCTCTAGGTCCAAAGCTAATTAGCTTGGCTATTACAACTTAACATGATACACTAGGGTATATTTACTGTTAAGAGAGGAGAGAATGGTCATCTCCTACACTGCAATGAGACTGATGCCTTTGAACTGAAAAAGACAGTAGTGTGTTGTACCAATTATTTAGTCTCAACTCTATCAGGCATGTACATTTATATGAGGATTCTTATTATAAGTAGAATGTCAAACATCGAAACCAATTATCTTTACAGGTAGAGTGACTGGGGAACAAACTAAACCAATATGGGCTAACTATAGTACATGCTGAAAATCTCACGAAGGACTAGAATGATCTAGCTTGGAATGAGAGCTCTAATGGACAGAAAATGGGTATTTAATAAGGAAGTATAGTCAGAAGTGCAGTTCTTTGAGCTAACCACAGAACAGCTAGCCAGGAATTCAGGAGTTGGATGGATTAGTATTACAAATAAGTACACTGACCCTTGGGGTACTGTACCACTGGACTGCTGTATGGCACAGGATAGTAAATCTATCAGGATCTGACTAGGGACACTCAACACTGGATAAAGAGTTTCCGTGGGTTTAATTAAAAGTAAAAGTACAATGATGTGCTCTCTTGACCGAGGTAAGAGAAACAAGCTTTCACCTTCATAATTAGTAGAAGCACAAATTGGTACATTCTCTTTGAGAAATAATTTGCAACTATCTATTAAAATTCTAAAAAGACACATATCCTTCAATGCAGCAATTCTACTTCCAGGAGTTTATCCTACAGACATATTCAGATATGTGCATAAAGATACAGATGTAAAGATATTCATTGCAACATAATTTAAAACAGCACAAGTTTCAAAACAAATAGCCTATCAGTGGGGACTGGCAGGAAGTTGATTCCTGGACCCCCACATTGGGCTTAGTATCTCTCCTCCGTGCTTCTTATTACCAACTGTTTTAAAACCTCTAATGATGAAAGGATCTGTTTGTCTGTCTCTCCCTGTGAGGTTACTATTATTTCCCTCACTTTGCAAGTGAGGAATCTTGGGCTCAGAAGGCCTGTGCAGCCCTCCTATAAAGGTCGAAGCAAAAATATATACAAAAATAAAGTCATGAAAGGTGGTGGTGTGTTGGGGAAAGAGCAGGTGGTTAGTGTGGCCATAATATATGATGAATGGGCTCAATATGCTGTGATAGGAAGTTTGGACTTTAACCTGGAGGATTTAATTCAATCTCTTAGGAAAAAAGCCATGAGTGTGAAACCTATAAACCAAAAAGCATCTGAGACAGGTCTCAATCAATTCATAGGTTTATTTTGCCAAGGTTAAGTACCATAGCCCATGATACAGCCTCAGGGGTTCCTCAGAACATGTGCCTAATGTGGTTGGGCTACAGCTTGATATTACACATTTTAGGGAGACAGAAGTTACAAACAAAGACATAAATCAATACATGTAAGGTATACATTGGCTTGGCCTGGAAAGGCAAAACATCTCAAAGTTGGGTTGAGGGGATGACTTCTAGGTAATTGGTGGATTAAAAGATTTCCTGACTGGCAATTGGTTGAAAGGGTTAAGCTATGCCTGAAGAATTGAAGTCAGCTTGAGTTAAGGGAAGGGAGTGGTTGTAACGGAAGCCAAGGTTATTCTCATGTAGATGAAACCTCCAGGCTTCAGAGAGAATAGATGGTGAATGTCTCTTATCTGACCTTAAAAGATGTCAGACTCTTAGTTACATCTCTTCTGGAATGGGAAAAGACCTGGCAAGGGAGGAGGATTCTCTACAGAACGTAAATTTCCCTCACAAGAGACAAAGTTGTAGGGCCATTTCAAAATATGTCAAATAAATATAGTTTGGGGTAAAATACTTTGATTTTCAGAGTCAGGTTGGAGTTGGTATCTTATTGCTACAGAGTCAGTTCTGTCAGTCTTAGGATCTCTATTTTAATGTTATGCTGGTTAGTTTTGCTAAACTCCAAAAGCAAAAGGGAATAATAAGGCATGTCCAATATCCACTTCCCTTCATGGCCTAAACTAGTTTTTCAGGTTTCTTTGAAATCTTCTTGGCTGTGAGGGAGATCCATTTGGTCTATGGGGGGCTTAGAATTTTAATTTTGGTTTACAAACCAAAAGAGATTCCCCTTTCATAATGTAAGGTCAAGTAAAAACTGGGACTCAGGGAGGAGAGAATGAAAGAGTAAGGCTGAAATCCAAAGGGAATTCGACAGGATTTTTTCTGCTCTCTGATAGAGGACATTTGGGTTCCTTGTCTGGCATCTGGTATGGACAGCAGCAGGATTAGGATTTGCAGCCTAAGTCTGAGACATAGAACTGATGAGAGAATCAGAGAGAAGCAGATTCCTCCCTAGGTTTCTCCAGCATTTTTCTGCCATCCCTGCTGTTTGGGAATGAGCTCTGAGAGTCCCCTTGGACAACCTGGGCTAGCTAGCCTCCCGGTTTCCCTAAATGCTTGCTGGAACCCCAAACAGAAGGGATGAAGATGAAGCTGTATTTCCTTAATGCAGGTCTTCCTGGGAGATCAATAACAGATATCTTAGAAAATCATCTTGATCCTGCCCTCCTCTTTAAAAGCTGGGGTGCACGAACAAGACAGTGGCCTCTACAGGTCGTAAAAGTCAATTCCTCTCCCCCACACAGGAAAGTTGAGTCATGAATGATTTTCATTCTTACCAAAAAGTTCTTGTTCTTCCCCATCCCCCTACATTCTAGTTCTAAATGGAAGTAGATGGCAAAACAAGAACAAGGATGTTGATGTTGCCAAAAATGTATGAATGAAAGACTTACTGCCGCCCTAGCTCCCCTTTGAGTAACTATTCCTCTTTTTTGTACTCTTCAAAAATGATCAACTGATTTTTTAAGTGACTTGAGATTCTTTGATTACTAAGCCTCTTGCCACTAATGTTAGTCACTTCCTGTCTAGATCAAGATGGCAGAAACCGGCCTGGCGCGGTGGCTCGCGTCCGCAATCCCAGCACTTTAGAAGGCTGAGGATGCACTTTGGAACACTTCAGGGTGGATCACCTGAAGTCAGGAGTTCAAGACCAGCCTGGCCAACATGGTGAAACCCCCTTATCAGGAGAACCCGCTCCCGATGTTTAACATGGGTTCTTCTCTATTTCCTAAGTGTCTCGGCTGGGTTGAGAAATAAAGGGAAAGAGCACAAGAGAGAGAAATTTAAAGCTGGGTGTCCGGGGGAGATATCACATGTCGGCAGGATCCCTGATGTTCCCCAAGCCGTAAAACCAGTAAGTTTTTATTAGCGATTTTTAAAAGGGGAGGGAGTGCTCGAATAGGGTGTGGGTCACAGAGATCACATACTTCACAAGGTAATAAAATATCACAAAGCAAAGGAAGGCAGGGCGAGATCACAGGACCACCGGAGGAGGAGAAATTAAAATTGCTAATGAAGTTTCGGGCACACATTGTCATTGATAACATCTTATCAGGAAACAGGGTTTGACAGCAGGTAACCTGTCTGAGCACAATTTATTAGGTGGGAATTTTCCCATCCTAGTAAGCCTGGGAGCACTATAGGAGACCCCGGCTTATTTCATCCCTTCGGCTTCGACCTTAAAAGACGGGACACCTTAAAAGGGGCCCTCTATAGGCCTACCTTCAGGGCGCATTCTCTTTCTCAGGGATGTTCCTTGCTGAGAAAAAGAATTCAGCGATATTTCTCCTATTTGCTTATGAAAGAGGAGGAATATAGCTCTGTTTCCGTCTGGCTCACCGGTGGTCAGTTCAAAGTTACCTCTCTTGTTCCCTGAACATCGCTGTTACCCTGTTCTTTTTTAAAGATGCCCAGATTTCATATTCAAACACACATGCTCTACAAACAATTTGTGCAGTTGACACAATCACAGGGTCCTGAGGCGACATTCTTCCTCCCCAGTTTACAAGGAAGATGACGAGATTAAGGGATTAAAGTAAAGACAGGCATAGGAAATCACAAGGATATTCACTGGGGAAGTGATAAGTGTCCATGAAATCTTCACAATTTATGTTCAGAGATT
>NW_012105388.1:1543851-1546419 GCF_000951045.1 Mandrillus leucophaeus
TTTCTACCTGTCCTGAACTCTGGGGCCTGTAAGCGCAATGGAGTTTCTAATTTGCCCTAAGGATGGAAGCCAAATCCTGACTTACCTTAGCGACGAAAGCGGGCCTATTATCTGACCTTATCTGGATGGGGAAGCCATACCTGGGAAGGATATCTTCCAGAATTTTCTTTGCTATGACCTGAGCAGTTTCTCTTTTGGTTGGGAATGCTTCAGTCCACCCTGAAAAAGTATCTACAAAGACAAGTAAGTACCGGTACCCGTACTTTCCTGGCTTTATTTCAGTAAAATCTACTTTCTAGTAGATACCAGGCCTGGTTCCTCTGAGCCTTGTTCCTGTTGCAGCTTGAGATTGGGGGTATGCGTTGTTAAGCTGGCAGACTTTGCAACTTGTCACGATACTGCTGGCCGTCTCAGCTATATGTCTGATTTTGAGCTTGGAGCGTCTGATCAGGTCTATCATCCGCCGGGCCCCTAGGTGGGTGGTTCGGTGGATGTGTTCTAACACCTGTTGTCTTAATTTTTCTGGTAGGATGGTTTGGTCATTAGTGTCAGTCTACCACCTATTCTGGATTTGTTTCAGGGGAAGTTTGTCAATCTACTGGAGATCTTGTTCTGAATATTCAGGGAAATATGGCAAGTCCTGGGGGCCCGGGTCAGGGAGCTGGAGTGTAAGGAGTTGGCTGGGAGCCTTTGCCACATTCTTTGCAGTTTGGTCTGCCAGAAAGTTGCCTTGAGCAGTTGGAGTAGTTGGTTTCTGATGCCCTGGGCAATGCACAATGGCTAACTTTTCTGGCCTCCATAGGGCTGTTAGCAGGGCTAGGATCTCTTGCTTGTTTTTTATCTCTTTTCTTTCAGCCGTCAGTAACCTTCGCTCCTTGTAAATGGCCCTATGTATATGCGCCGTTGCAAAAGCATATCATATCGGCTGTCTGTATATACTGTCAGCTTCTTCCCCGCCCTTAAGGTAAGAGCTTGGGTGAGAGCTATCAGTTCGGCCTTCTGGGCCGATGTCCCCGGGGGCAGGGGTTCCGCCCAGATTACTTCAGTCTCTGAAGTCACTGCCGCTCTAGCGTACCTCTGGCCTTGATGCATGAAGCTGCTCTTATCAGTGAACTAAACGAGGTTGGCGTCAGGAAGTGGGCGGTCCTGCAGGTCTTCTCGAACTCCGTGCACCTGAGCTAGTATCTCGGTGCAGTCATGGAGTGGGGCATCTAGGTCCGGGTTGGGCAGCAGCGAGGCAGGGTTTAAGGTCGTTGGGGGCAGGAAAGTTATCCTGAGAGGATTTAGTAGTAGTCTTTGGTAGTGGGTGAGCCGGGCGTTACTTATCTATCGATTAGGTGGCTGTTTGAGTACACCTTCGATGGCATGTGGAGTAACGACCTGCAATTCTTGTCCTATAACAAGTTTATCAGCATCTTGCACCATCAGAGCCGTGGCCGCAATCATTCGGAGACAAGGGGGCCACCCGGCAGCCACTGGGTCTAACTTCTTTGACAGGTAGGCAACTGGCCTCCGCCAGGGGCCTAAGTTCTGAGTTATTACCGCCTTGGCGACACCTGTATTCTTGTCCACATATAGGTGGAAGGGCTTGGTAACATCAGGTAGCCTTAGTGCAGGCGCAGAGAGTAAGGCGGTTTCAATCTGTTGGAAAGCCGACTCGGCTTCGTCTGTCCAATTAAATGGCTGCTGCCCCCGGGTTGCCTGATACAAGGGTTTAGCCAGTTCTGCGAACCTAGGTATCCATGGTCTGCAAAATCCTGCCGACCTCAGGAATTCCTTCACTTGTCGGGTGGATTGTGGCCTGGGGATCTGCAGAACAGTTTGTTTCCGGGCGTCTGTTAACCAGCGCTGCCCTTCTTTAAGCAGGTACCCTAGATATGTTACCTCTGGCTTACAGATTTGAGCTTTCTTTGCTAAGGCTCGGTAGCCTAGATTCCTTAGAGCTTGTAAGAGACCTTTGGTCTCTTGGATGCAAGCTTCTTGGGTCTCAGCAGCAATTAGGAGGTCATCAACATACTGTAGTAAAGTTATTTCAGGGTGTTTGCATCGGTACTCACCTAGGTCTTCATGGAGGGCCTCATCGAACAGGGTAGGAGAGTTTTTAAATCCTTGCGGCAGCCTGGTCCATGTCAGTTGGCCACTTATGCCCTTATCGGGGTCATTCTACTCGAAGGCGAAGAGCTTTTGGCTCTGAGGGGCTAAAGGCAAACTGAAGAAAGCATCTTTCAAATCTAAAACAGTGTACCATTGATGTTTAGGGTTTAAGGTACTCAGGAGGGTATACGGGTTAGGCACAGTTGGATGTATGTCCACAACCTTCTTACTGATTTCTCTTAAGTCTTGTATAGGTCTGTATTCTCCACTATTAGGTTTTCGTACTGGCAACAATGGAGTATTCCAGGGCGAGTGACATGGGCGAAGGACCTCTTGGTCAAGGAGCCGGCGGATATGCGGGGCAATTCCTTTCTTGGCCTCTAGGGGCATCGGGTATTGGCGTACCCGCACGGGGTCTGTCCTAGGCTTAAGTTCAACAAACAAGGCAGGACGGTGTTTTGCTAGTCCTAAGCC
>NW_012105388.1:1546469-1548948 GCF_000951045.1 Mandrillus leucophaeus
GGGTTTCACCGTGTTAGCCAGGATGGTCTCGATCTCCTGACCTCGTGATCCGCCCGTCTCGGCTTCCCAAAGTGCTGGGATTACAGGCTTGAGCCACCGCGCCCGGCCGCTAAACCGCTTCTTAACAAGACTTTCGTGTTCTGATTTCTTCCTACTTCCCCATATTCATCTGTGCAGCCTCCTCCCTAAAATACACCTACACGCATACACATAAACATACATATTTCTCCAACCACTCCCAATTATTTGCAGCTCCACAAACATGCTACATTCTTTCATTTCTCTGTGTATATGCATCCTCAGCCTACTTGCCATACCCTCAATCTTTCTCACATCTCCATGTGGTAATTCTTGCTCTTCCTTAAAAATTCAACTTTCTTCCCTGAATTCCTATCATGTTTCATAGAGCACTTATCACATTGCATCGTAATTTATGTGTGCACCTGCCTGCCTTTCTATATAATTTTAGTGGCTTTGTAATAATAATATGGTGAAGAACAATATTTAGAAGAATAGGATGAAAGCTGTTGATATTATTCTGGTTAATCACTCAGAAAGAAATGGAAAATGGGATTGTGACTGAACATCTATAAGCAGAAGTAAAGGATGAGAGAGTACAGTTGTTACAGCTCTAAGCCTTAACAGTGAAACTTAAGAATGGTATGGACCTGATGAGAACGAGGCCTCTTGAGGACAAGTCACACTAGCCCTGCAGAGGATTGATGGCTCCAGTAGGCAGATGGGAAAACCCATCAAAATGGGACTTTCCAGGAACATAACCATGAAATTGCAATTGAAATGGCTTCTCACTTTTCTTCTTTTAATTAAGTGACAGTAAAGTCGTCATGCAGGATGGCATACTGATCTGTGCATGTGCATATCTTGGTGTATTCATGTTGGAAAGGCTCTTACGAAAAAAGTTGCTAAGAATGAGAACTCGATTTTGAGGATTTGTCTTAAGGTTTCTTCAAAAAGATTTCTGAATGCAAATGGTACACTTATGTAATATATGGCTAAGGTTAGCATAGTCTGCCTGTTGCTACCACAGCCCATCAGTCTGTCTAGCTGCACTGGGGCAGGGGGTGCATCCGGGTGATTCTAACAGAATTCTGCCTGTTTTTTGTTTTTTTGAGACAGAGTTTTGCTCTTGTTACCCAGGCTGGAGTGCAATGGCACGATCTGGGCTCACTGCAACCTCCACCTCCCGGGTTCAAGCAATTCTCCTACCTCAGCCTCCCGAGCAGCTGGGATTACAGGCGCCTGCCACCATGCCTGACTAATTTTTATATTTTCAGTAGAGACAGGGTTTCGCCATGTTGGCCAGGCTGGTCTCGAACTCCTGACCTCAGGTGATCCGCCCGCCTCAGCCTCCCAAAGACTCTGATCCTTTTAACCAGCGAATGGGAGGCCCACACAAACAACTTTTGCTCTCCAAAACTAAATAGAACCCAGGAGTTATTTGAAGATGTAAACTCATCAGTAATAGGACTGAACGTCTTTTTAATATCAACAGAGTAAATTCATTATGAATAATTACACCTCGACCCTAAAATATTATCAAGTCCTCAGTTACCTCAATGTACTTAAATACCAAAAAAACTGCCTGTGCTGAAATATGTACTGGCTAGGCTTATCTGAAGGGCTATGGGTGACTAAATTCACTTCCAAAGTTAAACCACAATGTAGTAAATAGCAGGTTTCTACTTCTTGCTGAATTCCCTGAGAATTCAAAGAGAATGCTTGTGGTTACAAACTGCTGTGTGAGGTTGAAATCGTCAGCCACTACACTTTGTGGGCGCTCCTTTAAAAACCACAGCAAAACACCAGGATGCAAACAGATGGCTTTGAAAGAACTTCGCCTGAGGGGAAGCAGGCGACCAGGGAGGAATGAGCCTGCAGAGGGGACGGTAGCCGCCCCCTCAGCTCTCCACAGGAGTGGTCTCTGGGGTTCCCAGGCTCACAGCAAAGTGAGAGGTGGGGGTCTCGGGCGTGCCCCTGAGCTCCGGGAGGGCCTGTGGCTCCTTTAATTCCAGGACCACCCGGCTCAGAATGCCTTTGAGCAGCTGCATTTCTCGGAGCAGAAGGTCCACGTCGGGTTTCAGGGCTCCAGCCGATTGTTCCAAGGGCGTCGGCGAAGCGCAGGCGGGTGGCCCAGCAGTCGGGGCGCCACTTGCCGGGAACTGCAGCCCGGTGGAGGTGGTGCTCGGGACGGAGGTGACCGACGGGACCGATCTGGACACCGGGGGCTTTCGGAAGAAAAGCGGCTTGTTTCCAGGAGCCAAGGCTGCGGCCCGTGGGGCGGTAGTGGAGGCCGGGTCCAAGGGAGAACCTGTGAATGTATCACTCCCAGTCACGTGCGGCTTTCATGGTTCTTCTCGGCGCGGGGCTGGGGAAGAGGCGTGGGGCGGTGGGCGGGGATGGGGAAGGCCGGAAGAAGGGTGAGGAGGAGGGTGGCGAGTGGGAGATGGGAAAGACTGGG
>NW_012105388.1:1548998-1549709 GCF_000951045.1 Mandrillus leucophaeus
TGTCCATGAAATTTTCACAATTTGTGTTCTTCTGCCGCGGCTTCAGCCAGTCCCTCCCATTCGGGGTCCCTGACTTCCCGCAACACCCCCTCTCTACAAAAATAAAACAACCAGCCGGGCATGATGGCGGGTGCCTATAATCCCGGCTACTAGGGAGGCTGAGGCGGAAGAATCGCTTGAACCTGGGAGGCAGAGGTTGCAGTGAGCAGAGACAGCTCCAGCCTGGGCGACACAGCGAGACGGGAGACTCCATCTCAAAAAAATAAAAAAGGTAGAAATCTCAGGGAAACAAAATCAGAAGGGGAAAAGAGCCTGGTCACTGAAATAGAGTGCAGTTAACTAGGAAAAGTTGCCTTGGAAGACAGTTCTGAAAAGTGAGATGAGCCTACATCAGAAAGCTGGAAATCAGAGCCACTAAGGCCCTTGTAGACCGGGACCCCAGTACTGAATTATAGGGACCTGGACATACCTTCTCCGAGTTAGGAAAGATCCGCTGAGATAAGTTTGATTCTTCTTGTCTAATTTTAAGTTAGCATTTCCTCCAGTTAGACATACTGATGCCTTCATGTCAGGAATGCTTTCAGGTAGCCATCCCAAGTATCCAACAGGCTAAACCACTTCTTCTTCTTCTTTTTTTTTTGAGACTGAGTCTGGCTCTGTCGCCCAGGCTGGAGTGCAGTGGCCAGATCTCAGCTCACTGCAAGCTCCACC
>NW_012105388.1:1549759-1550621 GCF_000951045.1 Mandrillus leucophaeus
CACTGCTTTCCTGAGCAGACAGGCCTTCCCTGGTGGTTGGCACCCAGTAGCCTCATAGTGCAAGATATATTTGTAGGTGACTGGGAAGGAAGGGGGAGGGCTGGTCTTTCTCTTAGCCAGGGAGGCAAAGATGCCAGAGACTTGGCTCCACCCTCAAAGAGTTTTGACAATAAGAATCAACTATAACCCCTTTAGGATGGTGTCAGGGTCTTCCTGACTGGATCCTGCTTACCTCTCCCTCACCATGGCGGTATTCACTCCTGCCCCATTCCCTCTCTACTTTCTTCACCTTCCACTCCTAACAGGCTAAGCTCCAGCCATAGTGAACTGTTGAGACAATTGGCCCTGTTTAGAGAATTGAGCCCAAGGCCTTTGTACCTGCTATTTCCTCAGCCAAGAAGACTCTTTTCACCTGTTTAAGTTGAGGCCTGCTTCTCCTGCAAGTCTAGGCTTAGACCTTATCTTGTCCAGAAAACATCCTTGACACCCAGGACAGCCTTAGGTATCTCCTACAGCACCCCATAATTACCCTGTGATCATTGTAGGACAGTTACATAGCCCTAGCACAGAGCAGATGCCATTTTAGACGTTATACATTGAGAAAGAATCCTGCAAGTAATAAGCATAATCCACATGCACTGTCTGTAAACAGTAATTACTCCTATAGTACTCAGTATAATTATTGCTATCACCAACAATTTCCAAACAAGAGGCCACAGAGTATGAATATGAAGTGTGTGTAAGTGCTAATCTGAACATTGAGTGATGTGCTTTAAATTCGGAACACAAATTGTGGCTAGGAATGCAACGGCATGATCTCTGCTCACTGCAACCTCCGCCTCCCGGGTTCAAACAATTCTCA
>NW_012105388.1:1552971-1554474 GCF_000951045.1 Mandrillus leucophaeus
CCTCCGGCGGACCCATCACCCTCAGCACCGGCGCCCGGAACAGTTCTGCGAAGAGGGCGGGGAGCAACGACGCCGGTTCGTCCACGGCTCCACGACCCAGCTCCTTCCTGCTTCCCGCGAGGGCTCCTTGCAGACCCACAGACCAAGAGGGTGAGGGGAGGAGGCCGTGTGTCCACGTGGAGGGGGAAGGGGAGCCTTCTGAAACGTGGGGCAGGGGGACCGAGTCCACGAGGGACGGGGAAAGCTTGAAAGGAGGAGGGACCGGGCCCCACGCTTCATGTCACATCCCGACTGACACTCAGCTCGGGTTCTGCAGCCTAGGAGAGGAAACGCTGCGCCTGCCTTGCAGGACGCTAGGGAGTCGCTCCTTCGTCCCAGTCCCACGGTGCCCCCTGACCCTGAGCTGCCCTCTATATGGGAGCCAGAGTGAGAAGCCAGGGTGTGCGTCGGGGAAAGGGACCAGCCTCCAAGCAGGCTGCAGATCAAGCGCTCCTTCGCGGCGAAGGAGAGGAGACAGCGTCCGTAGTCTAAGAGAAACCTGCCAAGTGGCAGCTATTTGAACTTCCCGCCCCGTCTTTTCCCGCCGAGCTCCTGTCCCAAAATTTCTCAGTGCTCATTTGCCTCCCTCCCGGGGCCCCTGGTCTCTCCCACCTTGCACTGTCACGGCCACCTTAGCGGAGAACATGGGCGCGCTCTCCACCGGGATGCGCATGGTGCCCGAGCACTGGTAGCGCCCGCTATCGCTGGCGCGCGCCTGCAACACAGTGTAGTTGGCGCTGGAGTGGAAGTAGCGCACGGCCTGGCCGTCGTGGTAGTAGTGAAGCTTGTAAACCACCTTGTCGTACCAGCCGCGGCAGCGCAGGACCAGCGGCTCGCCCTCGAACACTGGAGTATAGGGCACTTGCAGAATCAGCCAGTCTGCGACAGACACCACAGACACGCTTGACTCCACAGAAAGTCCAGCCCTGGAGATCTCCCACTCTCACAGCCTCTCTGCTTTCTCCCCATAACTCCTCTCCCTCCCTTCCCCGCCATCTCCCACCGCTTTCTTTTTTTTTTTTTCTTTTCTTTTTTGAGACACGGTCTTGCTCTGTCGCCCAGATTGGAGTGCAGTGGCACAAACTCGGCTCACTGCAACCTCCACCTCTCGGGTTCAAGCGATTCTCCTGCCTCAGCCTCCCGAGTAGCTAGGAATTACAGGTGCGTGCCACCACGCCCAGCTAATTTTTGCATTGTTTAGTAGAGACAGGTTTTCGCCATGTTGGCCAGGCTGGTCTGGAACTCTGAGCTCAGGTGTTCCGCCCACCTTGGCCTCCCAAAGTGCTGGGATTACAGGCGTGAGCCACCGCGCCTGGCCTCCCACTGCTTTCCTGAGCAGACAGGCCTTCCCTGGTGGTTGGCACCCAGTAGCCTCATAGTGCAAGATATATTTGTAGGTGACTGGGAAGGAAGGGGGAGGGCTGGTCTTTCTCTTAGCCAGGGAGGCAAAGATGCCAGAGACTT
>NW_012105388.1:1555475-1569868 GCF_000951045.1 Mandrillus leucophaeus
GCTGGGATTACAGGATTGAACCACCATGCCCAGCAATCCTGTACCTTAATGAACAAATTATTGTTATTTTTCTTATCCTGTTTTAAAACTCTTCAAGCATCTCGAGAATGAGTTTCTCAGCTGACTCCTGTGTACACATATATACGTATGCAATAAAACTTTGAGTAAGTGCTCAGTTCAATTGCTGCTTTTTTTCTTTAGCAAATCATAATTCACTTTTAATCCTCAGAGCAGGCAAAGAGGTACATACTATTATTGTCCCTTCTTTACAGATGTAGACACTGAGGCACAGAGAAGCATCACACTGTTCAACTGAGAGTAGATCCTCCATCTGTGCTCGGCCTGCCAGGGAAACTCACCTTTCCTGTTTGGTGAGCTTCCTTTACTACTCAGTGCTCCCCTACCCCCTAAAGTTCTCTGTCCAGCACTCCAGGTCCTCGGAACGTTTTGCTCTTCTGAGCTGGTCTCAGAAACAAACAGAAATGTTCACACTGTGGCAGGAGAGTGAGGGGACCTTTGGGGCTAGGCATGCCTTGCTGCATTTCTCGCATAGTGCCATGCAGGTCCCTACCTGCTCCAGAGACTTAAGATAGGCCCCAGTGTGGCCCTTGTTTCCTGCACCTTGGGATTGACCTAGTGTTCCCTCCCACCAGAGGGCTAGTATTGCCAGAGGAGACAAGTGCTCCCCCTCCCCTCATGCTCAGACTACTCACCATTGGATACAGAGAGGTGAATGGGGTCACTGACGGGTGCTCCCCGTGTCTGGCATCGATACACCCCCGGTGTCTGCACCTCAATGCTTTTCTTGTGAGAGGGCAGAAGTAGGTGGCCCAAATACCAGAGAGTGCTGATGGGCCGGAGCTCCAGGAGCAGTGGGTGGTATCCATCACACTTCAAAGTTACCCGCTCCCCCTTGAAGATGGTGGTCCAAGGTGGGTGTAGAGACAATATGGGCTTCTCCAGAGTAGCTGGGGTGAGAGGTGGGATAAGAGGGGGCAGCACGCAAAGAGAATCAAGGTGAGGTGCCCAAAGAAACGACCTGAGTTTGGGAAATCTTAGGAAACCCCAGCTCCCAGGCCCCAGCTCATGTACTAACCCATCCCTGCAGGACAGGAGATCACATTCATTGGGTTACAGACTATCAGTCCATCAGCCAGCACCCATTTCTAAATGCCTTCAAGCAAATTTAGTCCCAGTGGTTGAGGAGAGTAGGAAAAGACACTATCCCAGAGCAGCCAAGAAGTGAGGAGTCTACTGGAGCAGGTAACTTAGGGAGTTGGAGTGGAAGTTGTAGAAAATTGGGATGAGAAATGTATAAGACTCACCAGCTTGCCCACTGCTTGAAACTGCAAAACAAGAAAGAAGGAAGAGAAAGGGGAAGGGGAAAGTTGGTGATGAGAGGAAAGAGACTCTTGATGACAAGAAAGGCTAAATGATCCCAAAACCTGTTTTTCTTCTTTTGCCCCTGGTTTCCAAAGCTCTGAGAAAGCCCCTTCTTCTTTACCCCTCCAGAAATAATGAACCACCTGGAAACTGAGGATTGGATACCTACCCTCCTCTCCCCATACCTTGCTCCACCCTATTCTCCACCACCCAAAGCTCATCTGCTGCCTCACTGCGGACTCACCGAGGAGCAGAAGGGTTGTCAGTGCCCACATGATGGATCTGACTGCAGCAGCTGCAGAAGGATGGAGATGTGCTGGCATGGGATGGGGAACAGAGAGAAAGAAAGTGGCCAGCGGATGCCACTGAGTACTAGGAGATATTGCTGCTTCTCCCACCCACTGCTGGTTCCTGAAGATGGCAGACTGGAACGAGTAGAAGACAGGCTGAATATCAGGTATCCCAAGTGCCAGGCACTGTCTCATCTACCGCCTCTATAGCCACCTCACAGCTCAGGCCTGCCGTGACTACTGTAAGGAAGGCCTGCAGAACTTGTGCCCTCCACAGCACAAGAGAGCCCCATAGAATCCCAGGCTCCAGCAGATGACCCTTCCATCTTCCATCTTCAAGCTCCCATTGACATCCCACTCCCATCCCATCCCTTCTCCACCTTCCAGCCAGCCCTGCAAGGCTCAGCTGAGGAAGACACAGCCTCATGTCCTTAAGGTCCTTTTTCCTGCTCACTCCTGATAACAGACATTGGCGTGAGACCTAGAGAGGTCAATGTTGGGTTGCCTGCCCCCAGAGCTCACATCCTCCCACAAAGAGTAGACAAAAAGGCATGACTCACCAACCACCCTTCCCATCCCTATCATCTAGTTCCCCAGTCAAGGATAGAAATGCAATGTGTTTCTTCTTCCTCCCTTCCTGAAATCTTGAGTTCTCATAAATTCTTAAATTCTTAATAAGTTAGAAAACTTCTTTCCTACCCACCCCAATGAGCTCATCCTGAAGCACTTCCACTCACTTATTCCTTTCTTTCTTCCTCCCACCCTTCCCTGCAACCCCTCCCCAACCATGCCCTAGTTCCAGGAATCCTGACCTGCAGCAGAGAAGTCACTGCATCAGCCCCTCAGAAGCCTCTCAGGTCTGACCTCAGGGCTCTACTTCTTGTGCTTTCTGAGCCATGTGACCATACCTGAGCAATGAGGAACCTGAATTTTCATGTAAATACTTAATGAATTTTCCAACCTGATAGTATGTCTTCTTGGACTCTATCCTGTCCTTACGTGTGGTTGTTTAAAACCGGGACACCTTGATCCCTTGGAAATCAGATGGGAAGGAGATCAATTATCAGATACTGTCAACTCCCAGTGAGATAGTATCTTCCCCTCTTGTGGATGCCTGAAGTTCCACTCTGAGAATCCCCTCATATTTTGCTTAATGGAGCCCCTTTTAAACATGCAAATGCCTCTTAGGAAAATGTGACTGGTCATTTAAATTATGCTGGTCACTTCAGATCATGTTTTGAATGTAGGTTTTGATAAAAGAGATAAAGTCATGTAGATCTCAAACAAAGTAGGGACACATTTGATAATGTGCCCAAGAGTTGGGGAGGCAGAGAAGAACTAATTACTGGGAAGAGGGATGATCACCTACCTGCTTTAGGAGTGCCTGGGCTGGCCAGCACTCCTGTGCTTCCCTTCTAACCTGCTAATTCTTCATCTCAGGGCCAGTGTGTGGCTTTCCACATGATCCACAGCCTGCCACAGAGGTCTGACTTCTGCACCACGCCACCACGTGTATGGTAAGAATGCAATGCAGTTGTCAGCTGTCCTCTTAGGCAACAGAAGCTGGCTCTATTTTGGCTTCAAATCCCCCAGAACACAGATGTCAGCCCCTTTACTGGATTCAGAAGAAACCTGAGTACACCAAAACTTTGTGAACTGTACAGTCTTCCCCAGAAATCTCTGGAACCATCCATAGTATTCATATTATACAGTGCTCAGAATTTGACTTGAAAAATTTCCCACCAAATATTTCTTTATTCTAGGCTGTCCTCTAAGTTTTTCCCAAAGTGAGTCTTCTTACTCCATCTAGGACTTTTCCCCAGAATTTCTAATTCTTCACTACTTTACAATGCAGAAACATTTAGAAATTATCATTTGTAACTTGAGCAATTCTTTGAGGCCTCTCACAACACAACATCTGGACAATATATGTTACCATTTGATAAGCATTCTGGTGATGAAACGTTCTCAGTGATAATTATGGTAATGAACTAATGCTGTTGTTGCTGATGACAGCTCACTTTAGTGTCTCGGCATGTGGCAGGCACTATGCTAAGTGCTTCATAGATATTACTTCACTTAATTCTTGTAAGGCCCTTTGAGGAAGAATTATTAATATCCCCATTTTGCATATGTCCTCATCACCTCAGTTTCCTGCTGAGATGATGAAACTGGAATTTGAGTAGAAGTCTGTCTCCAAAATCTGTTCTCTTGTCTCTCTGATTGTCAGGGATTCAAGATGCTGCTCATGGCCGGCTGCCGTTATTGGTCTTTGCAAGTTCCCCCTCTTATTGTCTTACCTTGTTGACTTTCATCCTCATTACTGTTCTCATCCCCTCCACATAAGCTCCCACTGTACAATGTTTACTGTATGTTCCCATATACATGCAATTTTTATCTTTGAGAAATATTCAGTGTTGTTAATTTACATAAGTGGCATTGTGTTCTAGATATTATATTCACTTTTACTTTTAAAAATTAATCCTAGATGTTTCAAATTTGTTCAGATTGCTCTACATGCATCGTGTTTATTGCTTTTGACTGCTCTAATATTCTTTTTTTTTTTTTTTTTTGAGATGGAGTTTTGCTCTTATCACCCAGTCTGGCATGCAATGGCATGATATCAGCTGACTGCAACCTCCACCTCCCGGGTTCAAGCGATTCTCCTGCCTCAGCCTCCTGAGTAGCTGGGATTACAGGCGTGCATCACTACGCCGGCTAATTTTGTGTTTAGTAGAGATGGGGTTTCACCGTGTTGGCCAGGCTGGTCTCAGACTCCTGACCTCAGATGACCCACCCACCTTGGCCTCCCAAAGTGCTGGGATTATAGGCATGAGCCACCGCCCCCGGCCATGATAGCCCTAATATTCTTTGCTTCTGCTACACTGCACTTGTCCATTTCCCTAACATCCTAATTGCTGCCCACCCTCAGCTACCACAGACAATTCCACAGTGGACTTCTTGGTACATATTGTGAGGGCTGGATGAATTAACATATGTAAAGGGCTTAGGACAGGGCTTGGCACATAGGAGGTTTCATGTAAGTTAGTGCTGGTAAGGACATGATGCTTCCCTACAGAGCCCTGAAGTGCCTCTATGGGATACACACCTGAGAGCGAGACTGCAGATTATGCTCATGAGTTACATGCACACTCATTCTAAAACCCAAATCTAATTCATCAGCAAGTCCTGATGACTCTACCTGCTACATTGATCTTTTCATACAGTAATTTATTCACTGAGTCACTAGAGAGATACTTTTAAAATGTTAACCATATTGTGTTACTTTCCCTCAAAATTCCGCAAAGGTACCCTCAGAATAAGTTCCAAACACCTTCCGATGGTCTACAGGGCCCTACAAGTCGGGCCTTTCTCTGACCGTTGGCCTCATTTCCTATGACTGTCCCCCTCACTCACTCTGGTCTAGCCACATTGTGTTTAGAACAGTTGCTGGAACATTCCGTGCTTAGTCTTGCTCCAGGGCCTCACTTGCTGTTCTTTCTGCCTGAAAGATCCTTGTTCTCCTCCCAGATCTTTATAAGTTTCACTTCCTCACTTCACTCAAATATTACCTCCTCAGAGAGATGGTCGCTAACCATGCTGTCTAAAACAGTATCTCCTCACTGTCATTGGCTGGCTCCATATTTTGCTTTATTTCTCATCGTTGTACTTGTCACTACCCGGAATTGTATTTATTTATTTATTTTTTATTTTTTATTTTTTTTGAGACGGAGTCTTGCTCTGTCGCCCAGGCTGGAATGCAGTGGCCCAATCTCGGCTCACTGCAAGCTCCGCCTCCCGGGTTCACGCCATTCTCCTGCCTCAGCCTCCCGAATACAGGGGACTACAGGCGCCCGCCACTGCGCCCGGCTAATTTTTTTCTATTTTTAGTAGAGACGGAGTTTCACCATGGTCTCGATCTCCTGACCTTGTGATCCGCCCGCCTCGGCCTCCCAAAGTGCTGGGATTACAGGCGTGAGCCACCGCGCCCGGCCGGAATTGTATTTATTTGTCTGTGGTAGGTTTCCCTCCATTGGAATGTAAGCTCCACTGAGGCAGGAATTTTTTCTCATTCGCTGACGTATCACCTACAACAGTGACAGCACATAGCACATGCTGTGTGAGTATTTGTGACCTAAACAAAGGAAGAGATTGAATACTGTGAGATTACTCTCAAAAGTGGCTGCAAAAGCTTATACACCCACCGGCAATTCATAGGGCTCCTGTTCCCTCTTGTCGTCAATATTCAGTATTTCTTATCTTTGTAATTTTACCAAACAAGTTTTTCTTTTCCTAAATAAGAACATTTTAAAATTATTTTTATTTTATTTATTTTCTGTAACCCAGGACAGGGCTGATAATAATATATTTTTTTAAATTACTATTCTTTTTTTTTTTTTTTTTGAGATGGAGTTTCGTTCACTCTTCTTGCGCAGACTGGAGTGCCATGGTGCGATCTTGGCTAACTGCAACCTCTGCCTCCCGGATTCAAGCAATTCTCCCGCCTCAGCCTCCCAAGCAGCTGGGATTACAGGCATGTGCCACCAGGCCTGGCTAATTTTGTATTTTTAGTAGAAATGGGGTTTCTCCATGTTGATCAGGCTAGTCTCAAACTCCTGACCTCAGGTGATCCACCCACCTCAGCCTCCCAAAATGTTGGGATTACAGGCATGAGCCACCATGCTCGGCCTAAAATTATATTCTCTGATGTAAACTTTTCAGCAAAAGAAAGGCATTTCAATACCAAAGAAGTGCAAAGGACAATTTCAGAATAGAGAGCAGAGTACTTCTTTACACTGAATGTCTTTAGCTTTATGAGAAATTCACATATAGTTAATGAAAACTAACAGTGCCTGTCTGAAGGAACTCCGGCAGGAAGGCTGTGCTGTAACTCGTATTTCTCCACATCTCCTCTTGTCCAGTGGGAAGGAAGAAGGTTGATACCAAGAGGGAGGAAAAGTCTTAAGAAGACAGGACTAGGATAAGGCCTATCCAAACACACCCTCCTTAAACTTCCTCCTATGATTCTAGCAGGTCATTTTATCCCTTCCCTAGTCTCTTCTAAGTTGTAACTGAACAAAGTTTTTCTACCTTGGGCTACTGGGCTGGGCATAGAGACCTTTGTGTTTGAGAGGAGCAATGCTACTCCATATCTGATCACCCAGACCTGTTAACACCTCTCAGATCATTACTCTGTATTCCTCCTGTCCCTAGCTAAGGCCCTTGTCTGTGAAGTCTGGATGAGAACAACAGCCTTCAAATCTACCTCCCTCAACCCCTCTTCTAGTCGCCCCATTCACCTTATACCAGAATAATCATACTAAACATCACTTTTCATGAGTTCCTTCTTTACTCGAAATTTACCTACAGAATTCGATCAATTTTCTTATGGACATTTAAAGAGCTCTATAGCACATTTAAGAGCCTCTATAGTCTGTTTACTTCTCCATTATTATTTCCTTCCACTAAACTCTGTTTTAGTCAAAGGATTTACCTTCTTTTTCCCTGACATCTGCATGCCAATTTTCCCCTTTATGCACTTGCTTACATCATCCCACTCTGGAACATCCTTCCCTGTCTTCTCCTGTTCTCTAGGTCTGTCATGTTTTTCAAGGCCCCACCCATGTATTATCTTCTTCATGAAATGTGCCTGAACACTCCAGTCCCCAGTGAGTGATCTATTCCCTGAGTTCCTGTCTTGTTCATCATCATCTCCACTTCCAAATGTATAGCTGGTAGTACAATATCCTATTGATAGAGTTTGGTGTTTAATATGCTTTGAAACAAATTAACATGGTAATTTACTCATTTTCCTGTTGGTGGATATCTGCACTGACTTCTTTTCAACAAAAGAAAGGTATTTCAATACCAAATTTTGCTTTTACAAGTTTTATTACTATAAACATTATCATTACCTGTTGTCTGGTGTGCATATGCTAAATTTTCTCTTGGGCACATCCACCTAGGCATGGAATTCTGGGTTATAGAGTATGCATATACACTATTCAGCTTACAAGATAATGGATGTGTGTAACACAATAAGAAATATATACTTTTCTCTGCCACTTTGGGTAGCTCTTTGGCACAGAGCTACCAAAATCCTGGGGATTTCCTGAGTGATAGGGATGAGAGGAGTATCTCTTGTTATGTATAATTAGCCCCTTCAATCATACCTGACTTTGTGCTAATAAGGTGACTCTTAACTCTGCAATTATAGAGTTGGAACTTTCAGGGGTCTGTGCTAACTCTGAGTAGTTAGAGTAAGAATTGGTAAATTACACAACAGCTAATTTGTTTCTGCTGATAATTAGAGAATTGCTTGGTGTGGAAAACTCACCTTGACCTCCTGGAGGAGAGAGGGGCTGGTGTTTGAGTTCATCATCAATTGCCAGTGATTTAATCAATCATGCCTGTGTAATGAAGCCCTCATTAAAAACCCTAAATGGTGGAGTCCTAAGGGCTTCCAGGTCAGTGAACACATGGAGAAGCTGGAGGGTGGCACACCCAGAAAGTATGCAAACGCTGCACCTCTTCCCACTTACCTTGCCCTACGTATATTGTCATTGGCTGTCAAGTAAACTGTTTTCCCAAGTTTTGTGAGCCATTCTAGCAAATTATTGAACCCAAGGAGTTTTGGGAACCTCTGACTTATAGCTGGTCGGTGTCAAGTACCAGAGGCCTGGGATTTGCAATTGGCTTTTGAAGTGAGAGCAGTCATGTGGGACTGACCCCTTAACCTATGGGGTCTGTGCTAATTCTGGGTAGTTAGAGCCAGAACTGATAAACTGTGGAACATCTAGTTGGTTTCCACTGAGAAGCAGAGAAAAACTTGGAATGGAAACCCACATATTTGATGTCAGAGGTATTGTGAGTGGAGAACAGTTTTCCTTTCATGTGCTGGCTATCTAATGTTTATTTCAGAGACAATGTTGAGCATAGCTGCATTGGGACCTCTGTCAATTACAGAATCTTAAATGGCACAAGCCATAAACCAGATCCATTGTAACAATTCCTCTTCCCTACTCCCTCTCCAACCTTCCCAGGCTAGACAGAAAGAGATAGGTAAATGCTTGCTCTCCCTCTCTCTCTCTCTCATTCGTTTAGCTCTGTTCTTGCCTTCCTCATCCCTGTTGATAGGAGATCCTCTTACTGAAGTTTCTAAGTCCTTGACCAAGGCTGGGTCCCCTGGAGAGAGTCTAGAGATTTAGCTGATGCCAGATATAACATTCATCCTTTAAGGTCCAGCTTCATTCCCATCCTCTTCAAGATGTTTTCCCTTATTTTGCTGGCCCAACTCAATTCAACTAAACAAAATATACTGAGAATTTACATATGCCTCATTAAACTAGACATCAATGACACAACATGGAACAAAGAGCTCAGGAGTATTTTCAAAGAGCTCACCCTCTGGTGAACAAAAATGAGTAATAAAAAATTAAAATGCAGTGTGATGATAGAGGTGCACAGATACACATGGATGAGGTGTACAGAGATGATATTTATCTCAGCCAACTGCATCCACTTTTTCCTTCCCAGATCTCTGATAGCTTCTACTATCTGTAAATGAATTCCCCATTTAGCAGGAGCTTGCAGGATGCATTCATGCATATGGGAGCATTAGCTGAAATCAACTCCATGTAGAGTGGTTATAATACAGCATCTTTGGAGACACATCCACCATGGTACATTGGCAATTGAGCTTCCATTTTTTCAAGTCCATCAGAGTCATGACATAGTTCTGGTCACTCTTGCAACTCCCATTCATACAATTGTAAATCAGTCCTCTCAGGCTGTAGTGATGTTTACGGACTTCTACCAATTCCCAGATGCCTGCTGATCTTTTTTTTCCCTCAAAGGTGCTAAGAACTACCATAAAACTCTCATTTTACCATCAGCGTGATTCTATGTCTTTGTTTCTTTGTGGCATGTCTAGAATGATCAGGTGCATGTCTTTTATAAATCATTTTGGGTCAAAACTGCACATAATAAATGGCACAAAGAAAGGCCACAGTGGAGAAAATCACACCGTATAATTTAGAATAACATGGTAGAACAGCCATTGGTTGAGATCATTATAAAATGGTGTGCTAACTGATTGAGTTAAGGTTACTATAGAGTCTGCCAGGCCAGCTGTCACTGGCTGAGAATGTACAATAGAAGTCCAAGCATAGAAAAAAGTATTAATACGAGACTAAAACAGTGTCATTATGTGTTATTAAAGAAAAAGATTTCAGAGACAGATGAATTAAATAAAAACAACTATCTGCAACTCTGGCAATATTATATCCGGTCACTTATTTCTGAGCCCAGTAGGATCCTGTGGGAAATTTTTATATACCCTGCTTTAATTGTGTTATAGGATGGGCTACTATTCTCTTCTATCCCACAGTGTAAGCCCTCTGTAGACAGAGACACTGTTTTATGAGTATTTTTAACATATCATAAACTCAGCCATGTAGCAGAGGCCAACTGCCTAGTCTATTTGGGTTGCTATAACAAAATACACAAACTGAATAGCTTACAAACAACAGAAATTTATTTTTCATGGTTCTGGAGGCTGGAAGTTCAAGATCAAGGCAACAACAGAGTCGGTGTTCGGTGGGAGCTGTTTTTTGGTTCTTGTATACGTCATCTTCTTGCCATATCCTCATATGGTAGAAGGGTGAGTTAGCTCTCTGGGGCCTTTTTAAATAAGGGCACTAATCCTAATCATGAGGGCCCTGCCCTCCTGATCTAATCACTTCCCAAAGGCCCACTTCTTAGTGCCATCACCTTGGGGATTAGGGTTTCAACATATGGCTTTTGAGGGGACACAAACTAGAACTAAAGAACAGACCATCGCACCAACTAAAGACTAGTATGTCAATAAGAATAGCTGAATGAGGCTGGAAAGAGATAGTAATTAGAAAGGGCAAAGTCCCATTCCAGAGCCCAACACTTAGGATTTCATTAGGCTGGGGTTTCTCAAACTCAATACAACTGACGTTTTGGGCCAGATTATTTTTTGCTGTGGGGTACTGCCCTGTGCATTATAGGATGTTTAGCAGCATCCCTGGCTTCTATTTACTAGATGCCAGTAGTACACACATCCCACCACCCCTCAACCCCCCAAGTATAATGACCAAAATGTCTCCAAACATTGCCCAATGTCGTCTGGGGAGCAAAACTGCCCCCAATTGAGACTGCTGTATTAAATCCACCTGCATTAGTTCTCTTTAAATCACAAAAATCTGGTCTACATAACAGATAGAAATTCCTGATCTAAAGAGCAGAATTCTGTTGTGTTAAGAGAGAATACGCAATTATAACTAAACTCCAATTCTCACTTTGTACAAATTTATTTACACTCACCTATCTACGTTATTCTAACAAAACCCTGGGACAACCTGTAAAAGTACTTATGCATATGTGCAGGACAGGAAGAGAAAACATAGAAAGAATCAGATTTATTGGGGTGGTTAAGCGAGATCATGGACGAATTGTTTATTCCTATTCAGCAGTAGCCTTTGTGGTCCCAGGCTTCCGGTGGCCAGATAATTCCCTCAACTCCATAAGCAGGTGACCGAGGAGAACTCTCACATCCTGCATGTGTTTGAGAAGAAGGCCCATCTGGTGATACAGATGGGGATCTGGCATCCCCAGAGGAGAAGAAAAGCCTGGATCCTCAGAAGATGGGGTTGGCGGTGGAGGCAATGGCCCAGGAGCCTCCTCAGGAGCAGTTCCTGGAGCACCTGATTTCTGAGGAGCTGGATTCAAGGTGAGAGGTGCAGAGCCGGAGGGACCTGGATTACGGGGCAGGAGGCACATACAAGAGTGAAGTCTGACTCTGGCCCTTCCCTCCCATCCCTGGCCAAACTTTCTTGTTCTCTGAAAGTGGCTGTAGGACTCAATGGCAGAAGGGACTTGAGGACTCTAGTGTCCCTCCTGGTCCAAATTTTAATCTGAAGCTTGGCCATCTCTGTTTGAAATTCTTCAGCAGTGAGGCTTTACACTGGACAGCTATAACCATTAGCCAGTTCTTTCTCTATCAAGGCTGAATCTAATTCCCTGAAGCATGAATGTGGTAACTGGTTCTAGGTCAGCCTCTTTATTATATATGACGTTAGTCTAATTCCCTGTGCTAATGCCAGCCTTCAGCTTTTTCAGGACACCCCTGCTGGCCTCTGAGTCACCTCCTATTCAGGATAGCATCTCCAGCCCCTTCCATTATTTTTCATATGGCATGACTTCAAGCCCCCTTGTCACCCTGGACACCTCCTCTGGGAGTGTTTCAGGTCAAGGGCAGCCTCTTAACAGTGGCTCCCAGAATTGAACATAGACTTCAGACTATCCCATCTTCATTCCAGATATTAAATTCCTATAAATGCCCAGAGAGCATGGGGGGGATGCTAAGGCTTGCGTGGCAGCAGGTGTGGAGCTGGCTCAGCTCTTGGACTGGTGAGGTGTACACCACAGTCTGAGGGAGAAGTTCTCTATTTGTGCTGTCTCTCATCATCAGGGATTCTGGCCCATTGTTCCTGTCTTTTCTGTGTCCCTTCTTAACCTGCTCACACCGAATCCCAGCTCACAGGCCAGTTCATCCTATCTCCCCTTTTCACTCACATGCATGCCAAACAGACACCCTGCACTCTGATATGAACTCACCCTGCACTCTGATCTCTAGCTGGGGGCTCTGTTTCCAAACTTGGTTGTCTTCAGTGGCTGCCTCACACCAGTATGAGCCGGAGTGATCTTCTGAAGCTGTGGGGATCTGGAATTCTGAGGAGAGCCCCCTGCTTTGCACTGTCCTTCCATCCTTGTAGAAGGAGAAGAGGAGGCGGGCGGCTGACCTCTGCAGGGGCAACTTTGTCTGACAGCTCAGGGTCATGGGGCCTCCTGCTTGGGGTTCAGCTGAGGGTATAGCTCTGAGAATTGGCGCTGGAAACAGTTCTGGGAAAAAGGCAAGAAAGAAGAACTCAGCCATCTTATATACAGGTAGACACATGCAGGCGAAGAGCCCCGGGGAGTCACACTTGCTTTCCCATTTCCAGCAGGAATGGGCTGTCTTAGATTCCATTTGAATCTGTCAAATTCTTCCTGCAAGTAGACAGGACTAGGAAAGATCCACAGATGGGCAAATCTGATAGTAGTCCAGACACCCAATCAGTGAGCGCTGGGTGGTAGGAACCATGCTGGACTCTGAGTAGGGCTGGATGACTTGAAAAGGCAATGTTGAGGTCTCGTCCCTTTTGAAGCCCAACTTGGGCATTTGCCAGCAACCTGCTCCATAATCTTTTGATGATCTTGCCACCTCTAGGCTAAAGAAAGACAATTTGGGTTCTCTATCTCTCCTTACCCTCCCCTGCCATGAAGATGCTGCTTCTAGCTCTCACCTTGGACTGTGATATCCACAACAGATGCTGTTTCTGGGCTCCCAGGACCAGGGCTCTGGAAGATGCCACTGCAGTGGTAGTGCCCGCTGTCTGCCTCTTGTACCACGGCGATGGAGAATTCCCTGTTAGGCCCGGGGGGACCCAGAGCTGAGCCATCTCGGTAGAAGGTCACCTGAGTCAGTGGCCAGTCTTGCCAGGCCTGGCAGCGCAGAACTAGCGGGTCCCCTTCAAATACTGGCTTGGCTGGACCTTGGAGGATCAGCCAGTCTATGGTCCAGAGAAAGAGCTGAGTGTCACCCAGGGCCTCCCTTGGGAGCTACCCCCAGGGATGCCTACTCCCGTAAACTTTCTCTGAGGGTCCAGGTAAACTCTCACCCCTGGTTGGGAGTATGGGACAACTTCCCTAGGGCCTGGGACTTAGAGCACCCTGGTTGCTGTGGGCTGAAGACTGGGAAGGAAGTACCTCATCCCATGGCCAGTTTCCAAGGGACATGTTCCTGGGTGGGCTCTGGGGCTGAAAGAAGGGGTTTAGGGCACTGTTCAGGTCTTCCCAGGACCTCACCGTAGGACACAATCAGGTGGAAGGGTTCACTGAAAGTGTAGCCCTTGACCTGGAAGCCAGCTTCGCTTGCATCAGTCAAATCATCCTCCACGTGGCAGCTGCTCTCCTCCGTGCAGACAGGTCCTTCACACTGCAGCGTCTCAAAACTGGCAGCTGAAGAGGGCATGGCCCAGGGAGAACCAGAAAATGATGCTGCAACTTGGAGAAAGAGGACAGGGTTCCTCCATCTCCCAGGAGAATCATCCTTCTTAGAATGAGACTAGTAAGACACCAAAACCTTTTTTTCAGAAAGACCCCTGTGAGTGTCTCAGGGGGATAGTTTTGACCTTGATTCACGGGCGCCCAGGTGCTCTCAGCAAATGCACTGTGGTTTGGAGAAGAGGGAGGGGAGAGAATGAAAGAATGGTGAAACTCACCGGCATGACATCCAGCTGCTGGTACGGGAAACCAGGAGCAAAGACAATGGTAACTCGAAGCAGGTGAGGCATAGGACAGGAATGAAAGGGAGACATCAGATTCTAATGTTCATTGGGTACCAGACCCTGCTAGCACTTGTGTGCAATATCTTACTTCATCTTCACAAACTTTCCAGGTATGTGACTTTATCCTCATTTAATACTCTTAAAGAAACACACTTAGAGAACCAAATTAGGCCTGGCGTGGTGGCTCATGCTTGTAATCCCAACACTTCGGGAGGCCGAGGCGGGCGGATTACGAGGTCAAGAGATCGAGACCATCCTGGCTAACACCATGAAACCCCGTCTCTACCGAAAATACAAAAAAAAA
>NW_012105388.1:1571393-1576324 GCF_000951045.1 Mandrillus leucophaeus
TGCAGTGAGCAGTGATTGCACCACTGCACTCCAGCCAGGGTGGCAGAGTGAGACCCTGTCTCAAAAAACAAAATAAAATAAAATCTTGTTGGGTTACTGGGAACTCACTCAATAAACCTTAGGTAGTAGGTACTATTATTTTCATTTTACAAATGATAAAACTGAACCAGAGATATAAAAAGTGATTTTCTAAAGTGACATAGAGCTGATACATAGAAGAGGGGCTTGAAACCAGAGTATCTGATTCCAAGTCTGCAGTTCTTATCACAAGACAAAAAAAAAAAAAAAACATTGTCCCTAACCACAAGTAGCTCTCAATTTAGTGGAAGACACAGGTAGATGAAAATATTATTTCAGCATAAGTAGGAAAATATTATAGTAAGAAAATGTATCACAAGCAGCCATTGGAGCAGAAAGAAGCATTCAAGAAAAGCTGCCTGGAAAAGATACCACTTAAGCTGAGTCTTTAGGGGCACCTACACACTTGCAAGGAGGAGGAGAATAGGGGGCCATCGAAAGAGCTCATTTCAGGTGGAGATGGTGGTATAAGCAAAGCCTTAGAGACAGGCAAGAGTCTGGTGTGTGAGTATGTAACTATGAACTGATTGAGATTTATTAGAGCATAAGTTACAAGGCTGAGAGGGTAAAAGCAGAGGCTGCTTGGCCTTTTGTGCCATGATAAGGAATTTGGGCTGGCAAACTTGAGTTTTAGAAATTACTCTGTCTGCAGGGTACAGAATTCATTTCAAGAACACAAGGTTTGGACAAGGAGATTAGTTAGGAATTTACTGGACTAGCCCAAGTCATAGAGGATGAGGGCTTGTCCTAAGACATTAGTGATGATCCATGGAAGGGACTGCTTCTATGAGCAATTTAGAAGGTAAAACTTGCCAAACCTAATGATTGATCAGATTTAGAGAATGAAAAAGAAGGAAGAGTCTGGATTGTTTCTCAGGTTTATGGCCTTGTAAGGGTAGATGCTGGTGTCATTAGCTGAGATCAGAAATAGTGGAAAATGAATTAGACGAGGCGGGGGGCAAAAGGACAGATAAGTTCAGCTCTGGTCACATGGTGCAGAGACACCTGTGAGATATGTAGGTAGATATGTCTGGTATGAAGCGTGATATTTGAATGTGAAGCTCAAAAGCATGGTTAGGTTGGGGATATGATTTGGGACTCTTAAATACAGAGTTATAGTGGCAAAAATTATATAGTCAAATAAGCTCATGAAGGAGATTGTCTAAAGAAAGAGGAGTACAGAGGCAAGGCTATGACTATAGAGAACACTACTGTTTAAGGGGAAGAGAAGAGAAGCTATTAAGGGATCAAGAGAAGTCCATGTAGTACGAGGAGAAAATGGTGCCATGGAAGCCAGGGTAGTAGAGAATGCAAAAAGGAGTAAGTGATAAACAGTGCAGCAGAGAAGTCCAGCAGGATATGAACTGAAAAGCATGCCATAACCCAGTCAATATGGAGGTCATTGTGCCCTAGACAAAACCGATTCCAGTGGAAGCCAGGCTGCAAGCATTGAGGAGTGTGTGAGAAGTGAGGAAGTGGAGATAGCAAGTGTGGACTATTCTTTTAAGAAAATTTGTCTCATAAGTGAAAGAAAAGAGTTGAGATTACAGCTAGAGAGGACATCATGGTCAGAGGGGACTTTCAGGATGGAAAAGGCTTGAAGATTTTTATATTCAGAAAGTCATTCAATCCTGCACACCAAACTTTCTTATACCTACCCTTCTTATTCCACCTGAACACTGCTTCTCTGGAGGGCCAGAATTAGTCCATGTTTCTTTCCTTCAGGTCCTTTCCCCAAACGTAAGCAAAGCTCCATTCCCACACCAATATTCAAATATTTTACTTACCTAGTAGCATCTGGGATGTCCAGAGCACACCAGGGGAAAGGTAGAGGGCCCAGGCCATGAGAACACAGCCCAGCTTCATGGTGACTGTGTTTAGGTCTCCTGCAATCCCAGCAATGATTTTCTTCAACATGAAACCTCTTTGATTAGAAAAGAGGAAGTAAATCTAACTGTCTCATCTCCTTGCGTCTGGGGTCTATTTTCATTTTCAAGTTTGTAATTGGCTTTCATCATTCAGATTTGGACAACACGCTTTCAGCATAATCTGCATCCTTAGGGCTGTGACAAAATGGTAGCACTCTCAGCTGTTCTCAACTGACCTCACAGAGGTCAGGGGACTTTCAAAGCATGTCATTGTCTGATAGCCAGCTGGCCTTCATGTACACTCTGGGAAAGGTCAGTGCAACAACCACCCTTTTCACTGGTGATGCAACTGGGGACAGAAGGTGGGATGTTGTTTTAAGGCCAATAGAAAATCACTGGGGAATCAACGAGAATTCAAATGTCCTGCCCATTCCAACACTTATATGTTTCTAGTGACTAGAAGGTAGCGAGACAGAGAAGGAAGATTAGTCGTGGCACCAAGTTAGATATCAGATTAGTCTCTAGTAGGCTCTGACTATCCAAACCCCACGCAAATATGCATGCAAATTTCTCTAGACTCGTGTCAGCTCTCTGCTTCTGGAGCATGACTAAGGCTGCTCAGTCTCAGTGGAAATATGAGTACAAGGCAGGGAGAGTCCACTGGGAAACAGTAGAGGAAAAAGAAAATCTATTCCCAGAGGATCCAGCAGTCAGCTCAGGGCTTAGGCTCATAGCCAAAGCTCAAGCCACTGATCCTGAGGAAATTAGAGACAGGAGGCATCCGATATCTTGAGAAACCTGAGGAGACTCAGGAATAGGGGCAATATAGAGGCTACAGCCTCTCCCTTCAGTTCCAGGTGGCCTTCTGGGAACCATTGTCCCTGTCTCTGAATGTTTTCTATTTGCTTGAGGCCTCCTCAATGGCAGGGCCCATGTGTCTTTTCACAGTGACCACATTCCTCCCCTTTCTCTCATCATAACACCCACCAGACCTCCAGTAGGTTATTTGGAGATGAGATGAGCCATCAGAAATGGGGTAAGGTAGGCCAAGCACTGTGGCCCATGCCTCTGTAATCCCAGGACTTTGGGAGGCCAGTGTGGGCAGATCACTGGACTGGAGGTCAGGAGTTAAAGACCAGCCTGGCCAGCATGGTGAAACCTCATCTCTACTGAAAAAAAAAAAAAAAAAAATTAGCTGGGCATGGTGGTGCTTGGCTGTAGTCCCAGTTACTTGGAAGGCTGAGGCATGAGAATCATTTGAACCCAGGAGGCGAAAATTGTAGTGAGCTGAGATCACACCACTGCACTCTAGTGTGGGTGACAGAGCGAGACTCCATGTCAAAAAGAAAAAAAAAGAGGGAGAGAGAGAAATGGGGGAAGGTAGTTTGGTCCTCCTTGAAGGCGGAGAGAGGGACAGTATGACCCTTCAACTGTGCAAAAACCACAGGTCAGAGCAGGCACATCAACCACACGGGCATAAGAGAGTGGATCTTTCTGTGTCTAAAATAAGCATTTAGAATAAAATTTCCATTATCTGAGAGGCATATGCTTTTGTGCAGGTGGCCCCAGGGAGTCCGGGGGTGGTTGACTATGGGTGCTGGGGAAGGCAGTGAGGCAGTAAGCCTTGCAGCTGATGCGATGTGAAGCCTCAGAAGAGGAAGAAAACCCTAGCTAGCCCTAATAGTTTTTTTAATTTTTATTTTATGTATGTATTTATTTATATATATGTTTTTTTGAGACAGAGTCTTGCTCTGTCGCACAGGCTTGAGTGCAGTTGCGCAATCTTGGCTCACTGCAAGCTCCGCCTCCAGGGTTCAAGCCTGCCTCATCCTCCTGAGTAGCTGGGACTACAGGCACATGCCATCACGCCCGGCTAATTTTTTGTATTTTTTGTAGAGATGGAGTTTCACCGCGTTAACCAGGATGGTCTTGATCTTCTGACCTCATGATCCACCTTCCTCGGCCTCCCAAAGTGCTGGATTACAGGCGTGAGCCACCAAGCCTGGCCATACAAATTAAATAAATAAAATGTCTTTAGATGTATTGCCACTCCTAAAACTACATAAAACATAGACCCTCAGGATTAGCCAGAGGCTAAGCGGCTTCTAAACAAATCACAGTGTCTTTCTCTTCTTATGTCACCCTTTCTCCTTAACTGCCCTTTCCATAGCATTTTACCCGAATAGAGACCCTCCCCTATAGCATCTGCAGCAATCCTTTCAGGACCCCACTCTCAATATGGAAGGCAAGGAGCCCTCTGAAAATTTGAGTTGAAGCTGTCAAGGTCTTTACACTGAAATCTCCATTAAGCTGCTGGGAAAATTTACTCGCTTGAAGCTTAATCAATGAACTATTTAGAATAGATGTGATTCACTGCGGGGGGTGAGGGGAAGCAACACTGGGTCTGCTGTGTGTTCATGGAGACTGAGATTCAGTTTATTGAGTAAGTTCCTCCATCAGGATCACCTCAGAATACTCAGGGGGTGATGGGACAAATCCCAGCTCTCATCCCGTCCCAAGACCAATTAGGTGGTGGATGCCCTCCTTTGCCGTTCCTGGTTTGTCACTAGTGGACTAATGCGTATCTTCTCTTTATTTTTAATTGACTAGATAAAAACATTTATTAAAAATGTGAAGGTGAAAAAATAATACAGTGTATACTTTTGAACCCTTATATGGTTGAAGGAACAGAATAGTACTGCTATCCTTGAAGTACTGCATGGATCCCTGTCTGATTATACTGTCTTCCCTCCCCACCATCATCAAACACAATCCTTACCTTGTATTTCTCACTCTCTTTATTTTATGTAGTAATCATTTTGTATTTTTGAACTTTTTTTATTCTATTTTTTCTCCACTTCTATGAATAGTATTTATTTTGGAATTTTCATAAAAAAATAAACATTATTTTAAAAACAGTTTAGATTTACAAAAAATACAAAGACAGTACAGAAAATTCCCATGTACCCTGCACCCAGTTTACCC
>NW_012105388.1:1580889-1586503 GCF_000951045.1 Mandrillus leucophaeus
AGGACACTCAACTGCATGGCTGTTGGAGTTTGCTGGAGGTCCACTCCAGATGCTGTTTTCTTGGGTATCGGCAGCAGAGGCTTCAGAAAAGTGAATATTGCTGAACAGCAAATGTTGCTGCCTGATCATTCCTCTGGAAGCTTCGTCTCAGAGGGATACCTGGCCATGTGAGGTGTCAGTGCCCCTACTAGGGGTTGCCTCCCAGTTAGGCTACTTGGGGGTCAGGGACCCACTTGAAGAGGCAGTCTGTCCATTCTCAGATCTCAAACTACGTGCTCTTCAAAGCTGTCAGACAGGGACATTTAAATCTGCAGAGGTTTCTGCTGCCTTTTGTTTGGCTATGCCCTGTCCCCAGAGGTGGAGTCTACAGAGGCAGGCAGGCCTCCTTGAGCTGCGATGGGCTTCACCCAGTTTGAGCTTCCTGGCAGCTTTGTTTACCTACTCAAGCCTCAGCAATGGCGGGCGCCCCTCCTCCAGCCTCACTGCCACCTTTGCAGTTAGATCTCAGACTGCTGTGCTAGCAATGAGGGAGGCCCCGTGGGTGTGGGACCCTCTAAGCCAGGCATGGGATATAATCTCCTGGTATGCCATTTGCTAAGACCCTTGGAAAAGCGCAGTATTAGGGTGGGAGTGACCCAATTTTCCAGGTGCTGTGTGTCATAGTTTCCCTTGGCTAGAAAAGGGAATTCCCTTCCCCTTTGCACTCCCTGGATGAGGCAATGCCTTGCACTGCTTTGGCTCTCACTCAGTGGGCTGCACCCACTGTCTGACATACCCCAGGGAGATGAACTCAGTACCTCAGCGGGAAATGCAGAAATCACCCATCTTCTGTGTCACTCATGCTGGGAGCTGTAGCCTGGAGCTGTTCCTATTCAGCCATCTTGGAACCGCCCTACCATTTTTGAACTTTTAGTAAGTGGAATCATACTGTATTTATCATTCTAAGACTTTCTTTCTTTTTTTCTTTTCTTTTTTATTTTTGAGTCTCACTCTGTCACCCAGGCTGGAGTGCAGTGGTGTGATCCCAGCTCACTGAAAACTCCACCTCCTGAGTTCAAGCAACTCTTCTGCCTCAGCCTCCTGAGTAGCTGAGTATCTGGGACTACATGTGTGTGCCACTATGCCCGGCTAATTTTTGTATTTTTAGTAGAGACAGGGTTTCACCATATTGGCCAGCCTGGTCTTGAACTCCTGACCTCGTGATCCACCTGCCTCAGCCTCCCAAAGTGCTGGGATTGCAGGGGTGAGTCACCATACCCAGCCAACTTGCTTTAACTCAATTGTATGTTCCTGAAATATAACCTGATGTTCTGCCTAACTATAGTTAACCAATTGTATTGCTGTGAAGTATTCCACCATGTGATCATGTCACAAATTATTCTACTGACAATGGGCATGTGAGTTATTTTCAGGTTTTTGCTGTCAAAAATCATGCATCTATTCATGTACATAATTTGTTATTATAAGAGTTTCTCTAAGGTACATATATGAATGGAATTTTCTTATTGACTTTTAAGAGTTTTTATATGTTCTAAACATAAATATTTTGTCAATTATATGTGTTACAAATACTTTTCAATTTATGGCTTGTCTTTTCATTTTATGTGTTTGTAAAATCACTTTATTGAGAAATAATGACATACACTAAATGCATGTCTTTAAATTGTACAATTTGACGAATTTTAACAAAAGTGTGCACCTATGAAAACATGACCACAATCAAGATAATAAGCAGATTAATTACTCCTGAAAATTTACTTGTGCGCTTTTGTAATCCTTTCCTTTCTATCCAACTTCTCCAGGCAACCACTAATCTGTTTTATGTCATGATAAGTTTTCTATAGTTTACTGAGATTTTATATAGATGGAATCATACAGCATGTGCTCTTTTTGTCTGCTTTCACTCAGTGTAATTATTTTCAGATTAGTCCATGTTGTGTCTGTCAATGGTTCATTCCATTTTATTGCAGAGTAATATTCCACTACATGACTGTACCACACTTTGTTTATCCATTCACCTATTGATTGATATTTGGGATGCTTCCAGTTATGGCTACTACAAATAAAGGTACTATAAACTTTCATGTGCAAGTTGTATGGATACAGGCTTTCATTTATCTTGGGTACCTAGCAGTGAACTGGCTGGATCATATAGGTGTAGGTGTATTTTTAGGTAGGTTTTTACATTTTTAGGTAGGTAATTTAATTTTTCTTTAAAAATTAAAAATATTTAAATTTTTAAGAAAATGCCAAGCTGTTTTCCAAATTGGTTGTATTAGCCAGGGTTCTTCAGAGAAACAGAAATAATATATGCATACAAGGAAACACAGGAATTGACTCAGGCAATTTTAGAGACAGACGAATCCCACCCTCTGCCATTAACAAGCTGGAGAACCAACAAAACCAGTGGTATAATTCCATTCAAGTCCAAAGGCCTGACAATCAGTGGAGTCAATAGTTTAAGTCTCAGTCCAACTCTGAAGATTCAGAACCAAGAGGGCTGGTGTCTGAGGGCAGTTAATGTCCCAGCTCAATTAGAGAGAACAAATTTGTCCTATCTCCGTCTTTTTGTTTTATTCAGGCCCTGAGTGGTGGGATCATGCCCATGTACTTTTGTGAGGACAGATCTTTACTCACTCTTTCAATTCAAATGGTAATCTCTTCCATAAATATTCCTTTTTAATTTTTTCAGACAGTCTTGCTCTGTCACCCAGGCTGGAGTGCAGAGCAGTGATCTCGGCTCACTGCAACCTCCACCTCCTGGGTTCAAGTGATTCTCCTGCTTCAGCCACCCAAGTAGCTGGGATTGCAGGCGCCTGCCACCACGCCTGGCTAATTTTTGTACTTTTTAGTAGAGACAGGGTTTCACCATGTTGGCCAGGCTGGCCTTGAACTCCTGACCTCAGGTGATCCATCTGTCTCGGCCTCCTAAAATGCCGCGATCACAGGCATGAGCCACTGTGCCTGGCCCTCTCACATAAACATTCTCACAGACACAGCCAGACGTAATGTTTTACCAGCAGTCTGAGTGTCTCTTAACCCAGTCATGTTGACACATAGTTAACCCATTACAATGGTTGAAACATTTTACAATCCCACCAGCAGTGTATGAGAGCTCCAGTTGCTAGACACCCTCAACGATACCTGGTATGGTCAGTCTTTTTACTTTTAGCAATTCTAATGGGTGTTTCCTATAGCTCACTGGTTTTAATTTGCATTTCTCTAATGAATAGGGGTGTTTATTTTTTCATATATTTATTTACTAACTGCATATATATTTTGGGGTAGTATCAATTCAAATCTTTTGCCAATGTTTAAAAACTGGGTTGTTTTCTTATTGAGTGGAGGTTTTTTAAAAAAATATATAGATATGTGTCCTTTGTTAGATATATGTTCTGCAAATATTTTCTCTCTATCTGTGACTTGTGTTGTCGTTTTCTTATCATTATCTTTTAAAGAACAATCTTCGTGTGAGTGTGTGTGTGTGATGGGGTCTTGCTCTGTTTCCCAAGGTGGAGTGCAGTGGCATGATCATGGTTCACTGCAACCTCAACCTCCCAAGCTCAAGTGATCCTCCCACCTCAGCCTCCTGAGTAGCTGGAACCACAGACATACACCACTACCCCTGGTTTCTTTTTTTTTTTTAGAGATGGAATTTAGCTATGTTACCCCGGCTAGTCTTGAGCTCCTAGGCTCAAGCGATCCTCTTGCTTCAGCCTCCCAAAGTGCTGGGATTACAGGTATGAGCCACTGTACTCGGCCACATTTTAAATTTTTATGAAGTCCAATTAATCAATTTCTTCTTTAACAGATCGTGATTTTTGTTTCATATTTAAGAAATCTCTCCCAAATCTAAGGTTACTAAGATTTTCTAACATTTTCTACAGGTCTAGCTCTTACATTTAAATATATGATTCATTTCAGGTAAATTTTCATATATGATGTGAGTTAAGGGTTAAGATTTAATTTTTACGTATGGCTACCAATTGTTCCAGCACCGATTTGTTGAAAAGATTATACTTCCCTCATTGAATTGCCTTAGCATCTTTATAAAAAATCAGTTGATCATATATATTTCCTCTTCCTCAACTTTGTTTTTCTTTTTCAGAATTTAAAAAAGGGATTCCATATGAATTTTAAATTTTCATATAAATACGTTTGTACTTCCAAAAAATTTTACTTCAGCATGTCATGGCTGGGCGCGGTGGCTCACGCCTGTAATCCCAGCACTTTGGGAGGCAGAGGTCGGTGGATCACTTGAGGTCAGGAGTTCAAGACCAGCTTGACCAACACAGTAAAACCCTGTCTCTATTAAAATACAAAAATTAGCCAGATATGGTGGTGCACACCTGTCATCCCAGCTACTTGGGAGGCTGAGGCAGGAGAATTGCTTGAACCCAGGAGGTGAAGGTTGCAGTGAGCTGAGATCAAGCTACTGCACTCCAGCCTGGGTGACAGAGCAAGACTCCATCTTAAAAAAATAAAAATAAATAAATAAATAAAATCAACATGTCATTTTTTTTAAGCCTGCTGAGACTTTGAATAGGATTGCATTGATTCTATAGATCAGTTTGGAAAGAATTCACACCTTAATAATACCAAATCATCTGATCCATGAAAACATTTCTCTTCATTTATTTAAGCCTTCCTTAATTTCTTTCAGCAGTTTTCAGCATATAGGTCTTGTACATCTTTTGTCAAATGTATCCTGTAAGTATTTTATATTCTTGATGCTATTATAAATGGTATTTTTAAAATGCATTTCCGATTGTTCATTGTTGGTATACAGAAATAGAACTGAGTTTTGTATATTGACTTTGTAACCTTGCTGAACTCACTTATTAGTTATAAGAGTTTTTCAAAATAGGTTAGTGGGATTTTCTATATAGACCATCATGTCATCTATAAATAGGGACAGTTTTACTTCTTCCTTTCTGATCTGTATGCTTTTAAATTTTCTTTTACTGCCTTATTACAGTGGCTAAAACTTTCAGAACTATGCTTGTAAGAGCAGCAAGAGCAGACTTCTTTGCCTTTTTTCCAATCTTAGGGAGAAAGCACGCAGTCTTTCACTTAAGTATGATGTTAGATGTAGTCTTTTTGTATATGTCCCCTATAAGGTTAACGAAGTTTCCGTCTATTCCTAGTTTACTGAGAGTTTGTGAGTATTTTTGTTTGTTTTGTTTTATCATGAATGGGTATTGAACTTTATCAAGTGCTTTTATGCATCTATTGAAATGATGGTTTTTTTTTTCTTTTTTAATCTGTTAATATGGTAAATTACATTCATTGGTTTTGAATTGGTCCAGATTTGTACTGGTCGATATGTATTATCCTTTTATATAATACTGAATTTGATTGCTAAAATTTGGTAAAACTTTTTGCATCTATGTCCATGAAAGATATTGGTCTCTAGGCTTATTTCTTATTTCTTATTTTTATTCTATTCTACTTATTTATTTTTGACACCGTCTCGCTCTGTCACCCAGGCTGCAGTGCAGTGGTGCCATTTCGACTCACTGCAACCTCTGTCTCCCAAGTTCGAACGATTCTCCTGCCTCAGCCTCCCCAGCAGCTGGGATTATAGGTGCCTGCCACCATGCCGGGCTAATTT
>NW_012105388.1:1588238-1592097 GCF_000951045.1 Mandrillus leucophaeus
TGATTTTTTTGCGTGTCTATTTGATTCTTCTCTCTTTTCTCATTTATTAGTCTAGCTAGTGGTCCATGTATTTTGTTAATCTTTTCAAAAAATCAGCTCCTGGATTAACTGATTTTTTTTGAAGGTTTTTTCATGTCTCTTATCTCTTTCAGTTCTGCACTGATCTTAGTTATTTCTTGTCTTCTGCTAGTTTTTGAATTTGTTTGCTCTTGCTTCTCTAGTTCTTTTAATTGTGATATTAGGGTGGTGATTTTAGATCTTTCCTGCTTTCTCCTGTGGGCATTTAGTGCTATAAATTTCCCTCTACACACTGCTTTAGCTTTGCCTCAGAGATCCTGGTACATTGTCTCTTTGTTCTCATTGGTTTCAAAGAACTTCTTTATTTCTGTCATAATTTCATTATTTACTTAGTAGTCATTCAGGAGCAGGTTGTTCAATTTCCATGTAGTTTTGCAGTTTTGAGTGAGTTTCTTAATCCTGGGTTCTAATTTGATTGCACTGTGGTCTGAGAGACTGTTTGTTATGATTTCTGTTCTTTTGCATTTTCCAAGGAGTGTTTTACTTCCAATTATGTATTCGATTTTAGAATACGTGCTATGTGATGCTGAGAAGAATGTATATTCGATTGATTTGGGGTGGAGAGTTCTGTAGATGTCTATTAGGTCCACTTGGTCTAGAGTTGAGTAAGTCCTAAATATCCTTGTTAATTTTCTGTCTCATTGATCTGTCTAATATTGACAGTGGGGTGTTATAGTCTCCCACTGATATTGTGTGGAAGTCTAAGTCTCTTTGTATGTCTCTAAGAACTTGTTTTATGAATCTGGGTGCTCCTGTATTGGGTGCATATATATTTAGGATAGTTAGTTCTTCTTGTTACATTGATCTCTTTACCTTTATGTAATGCCTTTGTCTTTTTTGATCTTTGTTGGTTTGAAGTCTGTTTTATCAGAGACTAGGATTGCAACCCCAGTTTTGTTTGTTTGTTTGTTTTGTTTTTTGCTTTCCATTTGCTTGGTAAATATTCCTCCATCCCTTTATTTTGAGCCCATGTGTGTCTTTGCACATGAGATGGGTCTCCTGAATACAGCACACCAATGGGTCTTGACTCTGTATCCAACTTGCCAGTCTGTGTCTTTTAATTGGGGCATTTAGCCCGTTTACCTTTAAGGTTAACATTATTACGTGTGAATTTGATCCTGTCATCATGCTGCTAGCTGGTTATTTTGCACATTAGTTGATGCAGTTGCTTCATAATGTCATTGGTCTTTATATTTTGGTGTGTTTTGCAGTGGCTGGTACCAGCTTTTCCTTTCCATATTTAGTGCTTCCTTCAGGAGCTCTTGTAAGGCAGGTCTGGTGGTGGCAAAATTCCTCAGCATTTCCTTGTCTGGAAAGGATTTTATTTCTGCTTCATTTATGAAGTTGAGTTTGGCTGGATATGAAATTCTGGGTTGAAAGTTCTTTTCTTTAAGAATGTTGAATGTTGGCCCCCATTCTCTTCTAGCTTGTAGAGTTTCTGAAGAGAGATCTGCTGTTAGTCTGAGGGGCTTCCCTTTATATGTAAACTGACCTTTCTCTCTGGCTGCCTTTAATATTTTTTCCTGCATTTTGACCTTGGAGAATCTGAAGATTATGTGTCTTGGGGTTGCTCTTCTTGAGGACTATCTTAGTGGTGTTCTCTGTATGTCCTGAATTTGAAGATTGGCCTGTCTTGCTAGGTTGGGGAAGTTCTCCCGAATAATATCCTAAAGTGTGTTTTCCAACTTGGTTCCATTCTCCCTGTCACTTTCAGGTATACCAATCAGTCATAGGTTTGGTCTGTTCACATAGTCCCGTATTTCTTGGAGGCTTTGTTCATTCCTTTTCATTCTTTTTTCTGTAACCTTTTCTTCACGTCTTATTTCAGTAAGTTGATCTTCAATCTCTGATATCCTTTCTTCCACTTAATCAATTTGGCTATTGATAATTATGTATGCTTCACGAAGTTCTCATGCTGTGTTTTTCAGCTCCATCACATCATTTATGTCCCTCTCTAAACTGGTTATTCTAGTTAGCAGTTCCTATAACCTTTTATCAAGGTTCTTAGCTTCCCTGCATTAGGTTAGAACATGCTCCTTTAGCTCAGAGGAGTTTGTTATTACCCACCTTCTGAAGCCTACTTTTGTCAATTCATCAATCTCATTCTCCATTCAGTTTTGTGCCCTTGCTAGAGAGGAGTTGTGATCATTTGGAGGAGAAGAGGCATTCTGGTTTTTGGAGTTTTCAGTGTTTTTGCATTGGTTTTTCTTCATCTTCATGGATTTATCTACCTTTGATCCTTTAGGCTGATAACCTTTGGATGGGGTTTTTGTATGGGGTTCCTTTATGTTGATGCTGTTGCTTTCTGTTAGTTTTTCTTCTAATAGTCAGACCCCTCTTCTGCAGTTTGCTGGAGGTCCATTCCAGACCCTGTTCACCTGAGTATCACCAGTGGAGGCTGCAGAACAGCAAAGATTGCTGCCTGCTCCTTTCTCTGGAAGCTTCATCCCAGAGGGTCACCAGTCTGATGTCAGCCAGAGCTCTCCTGTATGAGGTGTCTGTCAATCCCTTTTGGGAGGTTTCTCCCAGTCAGGAGACTCGGGGGTCAGGGACCCAACTTGAGGAGGCAGTCTGTCCCTTAGCAGAGCTGGTGTGCTATGCTGGGAGAATCCTGCTAGTCAGGATCAGCTGCTCTCTTCAGAGCCAGCAGACAGGAACAATTAAATCCACTGAAGCTGTGCCCATAGCCACCCCTTCCCCCAGGTGTTCTGTCCGGTGAGATGGTGGTTTTGTCTGTAAGCCCCTGACTGGGGCTGTTACCTTTCCTTCAGAGATGCCCTGCCCAGTGTGGAAGAATCTAGAGAAGCAGTCTGGCCACAGCTGCTTTGCCTCACCCAGCCCAGACCTCCCAGCCTCCTAAGCACTGTCGAAAACATTGCCTACTAAAGCCTCAGTAGTGGCAGACGCCCCTCCCCTGACTAAACTCAATTGTCCCAGGTCAACTTCAGACTTCTGTGCTGGCAGTGAGAATTTCAAGCTGGTGGTTCTTAGCTTGCTGGGCTCTGTGGGAGTGGGACCCGCTGAGCGAGACCACTTGGTTCCCTGGCTTCAGCCCCCTCTCCAAGGGAGAGAATGGTTCTGTCTCACTGGGGTTCTAGGTGCCACTGGGGTATGAAAAAAACTCCTGCAGCTAGCTCTGTGTCTGCCCAAACAGCTGCCCAGTTTTGTGCTTGAAACCCAGGGCCCTGGTGGTGTAGGCACACAAGGGAATCTCCTGATCTGCAGATTGCAAAAACCATGGGAAAAGCGTAGTAACCCAGCTGGGTAGCACAGTTCCTCATGGCTTCCCTTGGCTTGGGGGAGGGAGGTCCCTGGCCCCTTGCACTTCCCAGGTGGAGCATCACCCCATCCTGCTTCTGCTCACCCTCCATGGGTTGGACCCACTGCCTAACCATTCCCAATGAGATGAACTGGTTACCTCAGCTGGAAATACAGAAATCACCAGCCTTCTGCATTGGTCTCGCTGGGAGCTGCAGACTGGAGCTTCCTATTTGGCCATCTTGGCCCCTCCCCCCTTGAAAATTCCATTTCTTTAACAGATATAGGACTATTGAGGCTATTTCTTCTTAAATGAACCTAGATAGCTTGTGTGCAACTGTCAAGGAATTTGTCCATTTTATCTAAGTTATCATATTTATCTATATAAAGTTTTTCATAATATTCCTTTATTATCTACTGTCTATAGCAGTACTGATGGCTTTTGAATAGTTGCATGGCTAGTTGCAGATCTATAACGATGTCACCTGTTTCATTCCTAAGATTTAAAAATGCACTGCAGGAC